>NW_023662146.1:0-16540 GCF_015228065.2 Penaeus monodon | reverse complement strand
AGCCCTTTCACCCCCCTTTTTTCCCTGGCCCGCGCACTCCCCCCTTTCCTGGACCGCGCGCGGGCTTCTGGGCTCTTTGTCTGTATATTTCTCTCGCGCGCTAGGGTACCAAGCCCGCGCTTTGTTCTCCCTTGCCCAAACGCTAGCAGCAGGGAAAACCCTCTCCGAGAACCCAAACTTGGGAATATTTATTTAAAAATTTTTCCCAAAGTTGGAGCTGAAAAAACAAGTCGGAACATGGATTCCCAAAGTTTTGGATTACTAAAGCAAATTGTCGACATGAAATGGTGCCAAAAATAAAATCAGAGCGGTAGAGGAAGAAGAATCAGGAGATCATTTAAAACAAATCCTGGTAGAGATGCCGAAATGAAAAAATTTAACAAATGGTTAAAAGGGCCCCTATGTAACAATAAAAGGGTTTGAACGTCGTGTTTCCCCCGAGAGGAGAAAGTAACAATGGGCAACACAAACCGCCTCTACGTTTTGGAATCCCCGAGTCCCCCCTTCGAAAAAACCCGAGAAAACGCTGCCCCTTGGTGACACCAATTGATGCAAGGCCTCGGATCTCGCGACGAACTGCTCATCAGGACCATCCAAGGACCACCATGGACCTCGTGGGGTGGGGAATCAACGAGAAGTTGGACTGGACTCCACCCAGATGTTTCTTTATTGGGGGGCCCACGAACCGTGGGGGATGTGGTGTGAAAATATTCTGGATAAATTTGGATCTCTAATTTTAGACTTGAAAAAGAAGAATGATACCAGGAGATATTTGTATTTGAACTGGTACCAACTCTGGTTTGGGCGTCCGATGATGGGATCAGCAAACAATAAAAATTAAGGATGAGCTCAAATAAGGAATCAAAATCATCTCTACTTATCTCCAATTTTAGATTTGGTAGGGGCGATGTAATGAAAGGGGTTTTAAAATGGGAAAAAAAGAGAAAAAGGTATATTTTTTAATAGAAATGGGTATTTTAGGTTTTTGAAAACCTTTTAGAAAACAATGCCATATCAAAAATTAAACCGGGGCCTTGCATGACACAAACAGAGGGGAAAAGTAAAACCCCCTGAATTCAGTGAGCGTAACAACGAAGACCCCTTTTTCAAAAGGAACAGGGGCAAATGAAAACACTTTACACCATCATGGTAAAAAAAAGGCAAACCCCCAAAAGGGAATTTCTTGGGACAAAAACCACAATCAAAAATAGAATTCTAGGGGGAATAGAAACCATCAGAAATGACTGGGCAAGCCTTGGGTATCAGAAAAGCGGATGTTTAAAAATTGTGAGGAATTTAATCACCGCACCCAAATGTAGGTTCGACCAAAAGGTGAAATGTCAACCCTCCCACTCATATGGACATAAGAGTAAACTCTGAAAACTTTTATGACAAATAGGATCTTGGCCCAAGAAGGAGGGCCGATAGTCATTACCTAAATTGTTTAAAGGGAGCTAATAAAATTGCCTTTAAAATGCGTAATCATTATTTTGCTAAAAGGAAAAATAGAAATATTAAAAAAGAAAATCATATGATGGCTCTGCAAAAGGAGACATGGCTTCCCCCTTCTAAGTGATTCTCTGGTGAGCATTCCTCACTATATTTTTTATCGAAAAGTCATGGACGCGGGGGAGGAGTGTGTTAGAAGAGACGACCTAAATTTAGTCAGTTGACAGGGCTGAAGAAATAGATGGTGTTTGAAGTTTTATGGATTAAAATCCATGAAAAAAATTGCCATTTTAAATTTGCCGGCTGTATCATCCCCCTGCTCATGCCCAGCTCCTTCTTTTGATACATTGGGGATTTTTTCCGAACATTTGCCTAGCAACAAGCCTCGTAAATGTGGGAGTTTTTAAAATTTTTTAATTTTTTGGGCCCCCAGACAACAAAAGTGTAAGATAATTAAGAAAATTTCATTTAACGCAAATGGTAAAAAAACCAAAACTGGGAAGCCCTTTCATTGCAACACCATAGTCCTTGTGAAACACAACGGACATAGAAATCACCCCAACCCCGTTGCAGACCCGAATTGATAGCTGCTATTTTAAAATATTCAAAAAGACAACCAGATTCAAACTTTTGGTGCCTGAAGAACTACAATCGAGAAAACTTTTGCAATCTACCCCTAAATGGGGCTCCTACATTTAAACAAGATTTGCTAAAGTTGTCAATAAAAGTACAACCTTTAAAAGACGTTTTCCTAAAATGTAAAAACTCTGTGCACAACTGTGAAAGGAAAATAACAAACCCTCGCTCCATGGATGATGATGAAAAAAGGGTTTTTCAATGACAGCCAACCATGAAAAAAAATATTAAATGCAATCCCTCTTGCTCAACCAAGAGAGCAATACAAAGAGGCAAAGGGGGACGTGTGAGATCTCTTTAAATCAAAGAAAAAGTAAAAAACAACATTTTAAAAATGAATTTAAATTAATAAAAATGATTTACTGCTGCAGGAAAACCGTTAAAAAAAAGGATTCCAGGTGCAAATAAAATTACCGTCAGTCCATTGAAAGGAAGACTCAAAAAGAGAGCAGAAATTCAATTTCTTTGAAAAATTTTTGGTAGACACGTGTAGAAAAAACACAAGAAAATCTTAATGCAAATGAATGAAAACTTTAAAGGGACTTAATTTTGATTTGAACATAAAATTTGCATATTTGGGCCCGGAATTTGGGGTTTGTGATATGTGATTTTGACAAAAAACCCCAAAAACAGAAAAATTCCTATGGCTCTGATGGCATTCATATCGTTTCATAAAGGACTCGCCCCAAAAATTTGTTTTTCCCAACGGTGAAATTACACCTAAATTAAAACCCAAAACCTTCCCTGATCTTTGAAAATTTTTTCTGTTTTTCCTCTTTAAAAAGTAATGATGCTGATGATGTAAATAACTACCGCCCAAAAAACCCTGTCCATTTTTTTTCAAAGATATTTGGGGAAAAAAATTTTTGCTAAACAGCTTAGTATATCTGGAGCATTATAAGTTTTCTTTCCGTGCCAACATGGGTTTCGGAGTGGCCCCTTTCCCCAGAACGCTCTTTTTAAAATTACAGAGAAAATTTACAAAAAAAAAGGGAAAAAGGAAAATTCCCTTCTTATTTTACTTGACTTATCTAAGGGCCTTCGACAGTGTCAATTAGTATCCTTTTAAATAAAAGTAAGAATTAAATGGCACCAATGGGTCCGTAGTTTCTGTCAAACAAATTTAATCAGTACGGTTGGGAAATTTCAAAAATTTTTCCCCCCAAAATGTTTAAATTTTGGTTGACTAGGGGGGTGTTTTTTGGGGCCAATTCCTTTTCTGTTTATGTGAATGTTTCCATAGTGGGGGTCTGAATGTTTTTATCCAGTACGCAGATGACCCCGCTTCTTTTAACTGGGGATGTTTTAATATTCTCAAGTGATTGCAAAAGCTGAAAATCTTTTATCTACAGTTAGAACATATTTCAAAATAATGGGCTACTCTTTAAAGAAAAGAAAAAAACAATGCTTTTTTTATTGGTTCAGGCATATAATTTCAAAAAAACCTGATGATATCATTATAAATTTTTAAAGGAAAAATTCCCTAAAACCCCAAAACAATTTTTAAAACCTTGGACTTTAATGGATCAGTAATTTTTTTTAAGGTTCATAAGATGAGACATAGGAAATAAAAGGAACCCTCTTATTTTCCCCAACCGAATAGCAAATTGTTTCGAAAACAACAGAATCGTGGTTTACAAACGTTAGTATTAAGATTTTCAAACTATTCGCGAGTTTGGGGATGCCAATACAACTCAAAATAAAAGAGTACAGAAGCTCAAAAATTTTGTGCTAAAAGTCGCTGAGGATAGAAAAAAAAATGCTTTTTTGATATAAAATATTGAAATCATTTCCTGAATTTTTATTTGATGTTTTAACTGTAAAAAGAAGTAAAAGGTATATGACTAGACAAAATAATGATTTTTATGTCCCAAGAACGAGTATGTAAAACCCGGTGAAAATGTTGACAGTGAGAGGCCCCCAAAAACGGAACGAAAATTTCCCAAAAGACATTAGGAACACATGATCCCTTTACTCATTTAAAAACAAATTAAAGAAAAAATTTTCTTCTAAAAACAAAGTGAATCATATTGATTTTTTGTATCTTATTTGAATATGTAAAAAATATTTTTTGTGACTCTTGTATATAATTTTTTTGTCTAATTTTATAAAATGTCCACCTATATTGTGTTTAAAGGTTTATTGAAAGTGACCATATGTATTTTAATATATTTAACTTTTTAAAATTTTATGTTTTACTTTTATGTAATCCAGTGTATAAAAACTATTTTGTTTTAATTTTCAAAATTTTAAAAATTATAAAAAAAATCATGTTATAAACTATGTGATATGTGATACTATGTGAATTTTTTATACTATGTGATATGTAGTCCGACAATTAAAAATTTTAAAATTTTATATGTATGTATAAATAAAAAAGTAAATTTGGAAATAAAGATTTTTTATTATTATTATTATTATTAATTTTGATATTATTATTATTATTTTCTCTATCTCCTGTCTATCTATCGCATCTATTCCCTCTCTCTCTCTCTTCCTCTCTCCTTCCTTCTCTATAACATATGCATAAGTTTTTTTTGTTACCCGGGGACCCCTGGCTGTTTTTCCCTGGAGTCCAAAAGTCCCCCCAAAAAGGGAAAAAACCCCCCCCTTTTCAACTCCCCCCGCCAAAGGGGGCCCCCCCCCTTTAGGTGGGGGGGGGGGGGGGGGGGGGGGGGGGGGGGGGGGGGGGGGGGGGGGGGGGGGGGGGCCCCCCCCCCCCCCCCCCCCCCCCCCCCCCCCCCCCCCCCCCCCCCCCCCCCCCCCCCCCCCCCCCCCCCCCAAAAATTTTTTTAAAATTACCCCCCACCCTTCCCCCGGTTTTTTTTTTTTTTTTTTTTAAAAAAAACCAAAGGGAGGGGGTTTGTCGCCAGCCCCCCCCCAAAACCAAAAGCGCAGGGGGGAAAGGGGCCCCGGGTTTTTTTTTTTTTAAAAAGGGGCCCCCCCAAAGGGCCTTTTCCCTTTCCCCCGGAAAAAAGGCCCTTTTTGGGGGCCGACCAAAAGGGGGGGACCACTGGCTGTTTCCATGGAGTCCAAAAGTCCCAAAAAAACCTTACTCAGCAAGGGCGTGGTGAAATTAAACCCCCCTGTTCGGGATTTCGTCCCAGCGACCAGCCAGTAAGGTCGGTTTAGCCCCCCCTCCGGAGAGCTGACCCGACACGTGACCGCGCGCAGCCTATTCCCTAAGCCAAGACGAGCGTGATTTCCCCCCTTTACGTGTGTTTTTAGTCTCTGTCAGCCTCTGTACAAGAGTATGTAAAGCCTTTTACAAACTGGTGGCAGCAAGGGCCGTTGCATCCTTTTGGCATGCAACACGGACACACCACCCCCAAAGAAAATCCGCTCGACCGCTTCAAGACATGGCTAAGAAAAAAAAGTACACGTTTGGGCCCCCTTTTCTTTTCTTTCTTTTCCCTTCCTTCTTCACCCATATATGTGTTAAGCCTTGTTTTTTTGTTGGGTAAAAAGTGGGAATGCAGTAAATGCACATTCTCACACCCATTCTTTTGACCTCAGATCGCATTTCTGTTTTGGGTTGAGTATGTGGTCAGCAAACATAAATATTGTTAAGTAGTTCATTGATTTCTTCGTTTTTAGAGATTTATGTCGTTTCATCTGCAACAAAATTTAAACGCGTTCGTGATTTTATCTTATCATGAATATCATTTCCATTTTATCTCATTCCTCCCCTCACCCAGACCTGACCGCACTTTCTCTTTCGCTTGGGTCGGTCAGCTGTGGTCTGACCTGACCTCACCTTTTCCTTTTCCGGTCAACCTAGGGGGTTAACTTGAACATTGTTACACTTCTTTTGGTGACACGTTCTATCGGCGCTAGAACGAAACTTGTAACGCAAAATTTTATAAAAATTCATTATTTTGAATGAGCATAGGATCTTCCCCCATATCATAGTGCACAGGATTGCCCAATATTGCCCCGAGGGTTGCGTAAACGCCCAATAGATTTAGCGCTCTGATGTTTTGAAAGGTTATTCGTTCGATCGGCAACTTTGAGTTGGTGTGACCCGCAAATTACGTCTGTTAATTAATGTTTGGACTAGGGTTTAAGCTAGAATTATTATTTGCTTATTAATCACACCTTTCTCACCCTCTTAAAGTTGCTTGCATGTTTTGGGTATATCCCAGGCATTTGTGTGATTCGTGAAATTTAAAAATCCAAAATTTAAAGGGGAAAAGATCGGTTATTTATAGATTTCCGGCTCAAGTCGCCAGTAAAATTTTTGGGGTACGGGCATTTTGGGTTATAGGATCCCCCCGTAAATAAAGTTTACTGCATAGCTAGATAGTACCCTCAGTTCAGATTTTTTGACCCCTAGAAGATTTGTTTGCTAAAAATTTGGCAAATTTTTTTTTTTTTTCACATCACCATTCATTCATGCGTACATTCGGTACATATGTTAATTTCAATGGGTAGTGAAATAATCTTATATACTAACTTTGCTAATTCTTTTAAATTGCTTTGTGTTCTTTTCTCTGTGTGGGGTCCTCTCGTTTTCCCCCTCTCATCCCTAGCTGTCATCACACACGCATACCACACACTCACCCACTCATCCACGCAGGGAAAAGAACTGAACCCTTTTTTCATTAATAGGGTTGGTTCTGTCTTAGTCCCAGCGAAAAGATTTTATGATTTTTTTTTAGCCCGCATTTTGTCAGTCTGACGGGGACTCATACATGATGTACAATTACTTTTATTTTTTTTTCTTTGATGACGCAGTTCAAGTAAATCCTTGCGGACTGCCTTTTCTCGTTTCCCTTTTGCTCTAACATCTATCAAATGTTTGGTATTTAAAACCCCCTTCTTTCTTTACCTTTGTGTAAAAAAACCAAAAGAAAAAAAAGGAAATTAAATTAAAAACCAACATTAAAAAAAATGCAATTTTTTTAAAAAATAACCGGCAAAGGGGTTTATTAAACCCACCCTCTTCTCTTTTCCCTTTTCTTTATCTCTTACTTCCCCCTTACGGCATGATTGGTTCCCCGACTAATATTGCAGTCAACCGACACGGCACCGAAGGGGATCCTGCGCAAAAACCAGTCACCTTAGGATCCCTGGAAAGGGAGTCATCGAAGGTCATCATAAGCCCGCGGACCAAGATTTTCATCAAGCAGGTGTTTTTGCCGTCCAAAAGTGGGACGGGCCGCCTCAGCCCCCCCTAGATCCAGCGAAGCACCCGCAAATTCCCGTCCTTCCCCAGGGGGGCCTGGGCGACGGGCGGCCCCGGGGGGCAATCCGGCTTAGGACTTGTGCGCTATACCGGGATCGGGGAAAATTTTCCCGGGGCCCGGGGTGTTTTAAAAAGGGGGAAAAACCCAAAATTTAAAAACCCCCCCCCCCCCCCCGGGGGGTTTCCCGGTTTTCCCCCGGGCCCCGGGGGGGTTTCCACCCTTTTTTTTCCCCTTTGGGTTTTGGGGGGGGGGGGGCCCCCCCCCCCCCCCCAAAAAAAAATTTGGGAAAAAAGGGGGGAAAGGGGCCTTTTTTTTTTTTGGAGGACGGGGGGGCCCCCGAGTTAGGCCTGGACGAGGACTAAGAGGAGGTTAAAGGGGAAACCCCAAAAAAAAAAAAACCCCCCGGGGGGGGGGGAAAAAAGGGGGGTTTTTTTTCCCCCCCCAAAACAAAAGGGGGGGAAAAAAAAAGGGCCCCCCCCAAAAAAAAAAGGGGGGGGGGCCCCCCGGGGGGGGGGGGCCCCCTTTTTTTTTTTAAAAAAAACAAGGGGAAATTTTTTGGGGGAAAAAAGGGGCCTTTTTCCCCCAAAGGGGGGAAATTCCCCCAAAAAAAAAACCCCCTTTGGGGGGTTGGGGCCCCCCAAAACCCCCCAATTTTTTCCCCCCCCGGGGGGCGGGGGGTTTTTTTCCCCACCCCCCTCCCCGGGGGGGGGCCCCCCTTTTTTTTTTGGGGGGGGGCCCCCCCGGGGGTTTTTTTTTTTTTTCCCCCCCCCCCCCCCTTTTCCCCCCTTTTTCTTTTTTCCCCCCCCCCCCCCCCCCCCCCCCCCCCCCCCCCCCCCCCCCCCCCCCCCCCCCCCCCCCCCCCCCCCCCCCCCCCCCCCCCCCCCAAAAAAAAAAAAAAAACCCCCCCCCCCCCCCTTTTAAAAAATTTTTTAAAAAAAAAAAAAACAACTTGGTGTTTTTTTTTTTTTTTTTTTTTTTTTTCCCCCCCCCCCCCCCCCCCCCCCCCCCCCTTTTTTTTTTTTTTTTTTTTTTTTTCTTTTTCCCCCCCCTTTTTAAAAATTTTTTTTTTTTTCTTTCCCCTCTTTTCCCCTCCCCTTCTCTCCCTCCATTCCCCCCCTTTTTCCTTCTCCTCCCCTTTCTCTCTCCCCCCTCTCCTCTCTTTCCCCTCCCCTCTCCCCTCTCCTCCCTCCCCCTTTCCTCTTCCCTCTCTCTCCCCCTCCTTTCCCTTTTTTTTCCCTCCTCCCCATCCCTTCCCCCCCTCCCCCCCCTTCCCCCTCCTCCCCCCCCCTTTTTTCCCTTTCCCTCCCCCTTTCCCCCCCAAACCCCCTTTTTCCCCTTTCCCCTCCCCCCCTTTTCCCCCATTCCCCCCCCCCTCCCCCCCTTCCCCCTCCCCCTCCTTTTCCCCGTCATCCCCCCCTCTCTCAAAACCCAAAGGGCAATTTGGTCCGAAGAATGACGTCAGGGGATTCTTATCTGGGTTTGGACAAGATCAGGATTAATTTTTGCGTGAGAGGGACGGAGGGGGGGGGGGACGGGGGGGAGGCGGGTAAGAGAGGGAGAAGAGGGAAGGAGGGGAGAAAAAGAGAAAGGAAAGAGAGAGGGGGGAGGGAGGGGGGGAAATACAAATCATGTAGCAAATAATCTCTTTCGCTCTCTCCCTTTCCCCCCCCTCTGTCTCCCCCCTTTCCCCCCCCAACTCTTTTCCCCCCTTCCCCTCTCCCCCTTTCCTCCCCTCTCGTCCCCCCACCCTTCTATTTCCAATTCCCCTCCCCCTTTCTTTTCCCTTCCCCCCCCAAACCTCTCTCCCATTTTTTATCTTTCATTCTTCCTACCATCCTATTTAAATGAACTATCTCTATTTCTCGTGATCTCTCTTAACTATAGGTCTTTTCGCCTTGCTTTCCACATGTTTCTAAGAAATATCTGCTGCTCCAGGTAACAACTGCAGAGGAAAAGTTGTCAGGGGCGATACAAGGAAGTAAGGATTACACGCAGCTTTGGGAGGAGGTGAGCCGATCTAAAAATGTTGATAAAGTAAATTATTCGAGAAGAAGATATCCTTTCAGTCTTCCACTTTTTGTTTTTTTTTCTCTCTCTACGTCTGTTTTATTTGCCCTGTATTCGCTCTGTGAAGTGAAAGTGGAAATCTATATGATCCCATGGCACAGATATAAACTTAGATGTTTAAAAAAATAATCATTTCTTGAAAAAATATTTTGGGAAACTGATTATCGGTTTCGATGCCACTGTTGTTCTTAAAACAGTTCTTTGTGTCGGCTTCCATGTTAAGAATAATCAATATGGCGGCCGCCGGAGACACAAATCCCAGCCCGCATCATTATTTAATGATTCAACCCTAACTACCATCACTTCCACGTCTGCCCAGTGCGCAACAAGTTGCTATTTCCTCCCAATAGGTTATTCGGAGCCAAAAATTTTTTGCCGATCGGATAGAAAAAGAAGCCCAGGCAGATACCTAATCGCACGTTCGGCGTAACTTGTGACGCCATCAGCCTACTGACGTCACAACGGGTCCCGGTGCACGAGCGCGAACGACCACGAGCGGCACCCTGTGTCTCTCGTGAGCCTTTTGGCGTGGCCGCTGGACGGGAAGAGAAGGGCGTGCGGCAGGGACAAGCTGGCCCTTGACAGAGACATAGACAAACTGACTGACAGACAGAAGAGATTTGACAGGCACATAGAGACAAGCTGACAAACGGACATGTTGACAGACGGAAGAACGCAGAGAGAGAGACGAGAAGCAGGCAGCGACAGAGATAGACAGATATGCGGAGACAAACAAGCAGGGCAGACAGAGTCAGACAATGGCAAGCAGACAGAGATAGACAGACATGCAGAGACAGACAAGCAGACAAAACATGCAGACAGAATTGAGGCAAACAAAAGAAACAATAAGCGACATACAAGTAGCTAGGGCAAAGGTAAAACAGGCAAACAGACAAAAAAGGCGGAGAAGCGAGGGAGTCAGGAAAACAAAAAAGGGTAAAAAAAAAAAAACAAAAAAAATTTTGGGCCCGGGGAGCCCCCAAACAGCGGGGAAAAAAAACCCCAAAAAAAGGTCTTTACAAGTAAGGGCCCAAAAAGGAAAAAGGAAAAAAATTTTAGGATAAAAACAGCCCCCAAAATTTGGCCAAGGGAAAGCCCCCCCCCCCCCCCCCCCCCCCCCCCCCCCCCCCCCCCCCCCCCCCCCCCCCCCCCCCCCCCCCCCCCCCCCCCCCCCCCCCCCCCCCCCCCCCCGGGGGGGGGGGGGGGGGGGGGGGGGGGGGGGGGGGGGGGGGGGGGGGGGGGGGGGGGGGGGGGGGGGGGGGGGGGGGGGGGGGGGGGGGGGGGGGGGGGGGGGGGGGGGGGGGCGGGGGGGCCAGCCCCCAAGAAGCAGGGGGGGGGATAAAACCCGGGGAAATAAGGGGCATCCGGAGTTTGCCAAGGGGGGGACCGGGCAAAGCAAGGGGAAGGGCAGGGCCCCGGGGGGACCCCGTGAGATACGAGTAAGTAGAAAGAAAAGTAAAAAAATTCCCTTTGTCAATCCGATGTACGTCTTCCATTTCCCAAAAATATATTTGTTTATCATTATTTGTTTCTAAATAATACTATTCTAATAACATAATTTTATGTTAAAACCAAAAAAATCCTTGTCAAAAAGGGCCCCTGAAAGCCCAAACCCCCGTTCCCACACGAGACCCAATGGGGGGGATTCCCCCGCCCTGGGGAAAAACATCCAAGGCCTGAAAATTGCGTTGTGGAAAAATAACTATTATTCAATTAATAATAGTAATAACAAAAATAAAAAATTCAAACCTTAACAAAATAATTTAATAACCTAAAATAAAAACAACCCAAACAAATTAACAATTAATAGTTAATTATTAATAATAAAATAAGAAAAAAAAAAAATTTTGTTCAATAAAAGTACAATATTTTGTTCTAATTTTCAATAAAAATTAAATTTTAAAAATTTTTAAATACAATAAAAACAATACTAATAAAATAAAATAATAATAATATAATTTAATTTAATAATACAAAAAAAAAATAATAAAAATAATAATAATTCAATAAAAAAATTCTTAAAAATACAATAATAATTTCATATAAAAATTCAATTAATTTTCAATTTTAATAATACAAATAATAAAATATAATAATAATAATAAAAAAAATTAAAAATAATAATAAAAATACAAAAATTTTAATAATAAAAAAAAATTATAATAATAAAATAAAAATATCAATAATAATAATAATAATAATAATAATATAATAAAATACCAATAAAATAAATAATAATAAAATAAAAAAATTTAAAAATCAATAATAATTATAAAAAAATAATAATAATAATTAATAATTTAAATAATAATAAAATAAATAATAAAAATAATAATAATAATAATAATAATAATATAATAATAATAATAATAATAATATAATAATAAATAAAAATAATAATATCAAAAAATAATAATAATATCAATAATAAAAATAATAATAATAATAATTCAAAAAAATAAAATAATAATAATTTTAATAATATAATAATAATAATATAATAAATAATAAAAATAATAATAATAATAATAATATCAAAATAATAATATTAAAATAATATAATAATAATAATAATAAAATAATAAAAATAATATAATAAAAATTTATCAATAATAAAAAAATAATAATAATTAATACAATAAAAAATAATAATATCAATAAAATAATAATAAAAATACAATAAAAAATAAAAAAATTATAATAATAATAAAAATTTAAATAATATAATAAAAATAAAATAATAATAATAATGTCACAATTCAAAATCAATAAAAAAATATCTATAACTTTAATTCAAATAATAAAATTTAAAATATCAATATAAAAATTAATATCAATATCAATATCAATATAAATAATATCAATTCAATAAATCAATATCAACATTAATATAAATAATATCAAATCAATATCATAATCAAGATTAAAAACATAAATCAATAAAAAAAATATCAATATCGATATCAATATCAATATCGATATCAATAATGAGAGAGAGAGATGAGAGAGAGGGGTGGGGGAAGGAGAGTGAGAGAGAGAGTGAGGAGAGGAGAGAGTGAAGGAGAGTGGGGAGAGGAAAGAGAAGAGAGGGGAGGAGGAAAAGTGAGTGAGTGAGGGGAGGAGTGAGTAGTGAGTGAGTGAGTGAGAGAGAGATGAGAGACGATGACAGACCGACAAAGGATAGACAAACGTTGATAAAGCTACTGAGGGGAAAAATGAAAGGTAACCCTTAATGACTGTCCCCACCCCCTTTTTGCGAGTGGATTCCCCCGCCCGGGCCCCAGTTTCTGTGCAGAGGCAATTTGAAAAATCCCCCGCCCCTTCGGGCCCCGCAGCTGTCAGGGAGAGCAGGTCAAGCCACTTGTTTTTGTAAACATTCGTGAGCAACGCGACAAGTGACACGATTCATTTTCTATTAGCTCTTCCATGTGTGGTGCGAATGTGGGGGTTTTGAGCAGACTGCTTCTTCTTAAATTATGTACACGAGAATAAGGAAAATTTCGCATAGAAAATATGAGCACATGTGTAGCCTAGATGCCGTATCCTAACCCATCAAAATCAGTATAGTTTGAGAGATCTTACCCGGGTAGCAGGCGGGGCACGTGACCCCCCTCCCCCCGTTCCGGGGCACAGCCCGGGGGGCAGCCCCCCCGCACCATTTCTCCCGGCGCCCGGGGGAAAAATTTTTTTACCGAACTCCCGTAAAGCGGGCCCGGCGCTCCCCCCTCCCCCTTCTTTCCTTTCTCCCTTCCCCCCCTCCCAGTTCCCGGAAGGAGTTCCCGCGCCGTGTGTGTGTATATATTTGGGGTGTGTGTGGGGGTGTGGTGTGTGTGTGTGTGTGGGTGTGTGTGGGTGGTGTGTGTTGTTGGGTGTGTGTGGTGTGATATGCAGATAACAATTACATAACATACGTAAATGAGTGTATATATATATGGAAAGGATTGGATAGAATTATATATATTAATATATATATTATATATATAATTAATAATATTATTAATTTATTATATATATAATGTATGCATGCATAAATTTTTATGGATGTGAGTGGAGTGTGTGAAAAATATATGTATATATAATCATTAATTTTATATAATATATACAATATATTTGCATATAAAAAGGGGCCACAACCCCACACACAACACACACCACCAACAACACACACACACACACAAACACACACACACACCACACACACAACCCCAAACCCCACACATAATATATTGTGGAGGTCTTCAAACCCGCCTCAGAGAGAACCCGCAGAACCAGAGGGGTGTCCAGATCTCCCTTTTATTTTTTCCGTTTTACCCCTCTCACTTTTTAGTTAAATTTCCCTTTATTTTACCCCCTTTTTTAAGTTTAAGTGTATCAGTTTTTTGGTTTTATTTCTTCTCTTTAAATAATGATTGTCTTTATTTTTTTTCTTAAGGGTTGCTTCCCTCTATTTTATTTTGTTTTTTTTAAACATTTTGACGTCTTTTAAATTTTTTTTTTTTTTTATTAAGATTTATTTTTCGTATTTTTTTAGCTTTTTCTTGATTTTAAGACGGCATGACGGGGTTGTATTTTTATTTTATTTTATGATTTATCAGTTTTTTTTTTTCATGTTTTACGTTAGAATCGTCTTTTTTGCTTTTAGCGATGTCAGGACGTCAGACTTTTAATAAGCTTTATTTTTCAATGGTTTTAATTTTTTTTAGCCCTTTTTAAATTTTTTTTTTCATTGTTTTTTTTGTACAAGCATGTATTTTTACATTTTAATTATGTTTTTTATTGGAAATTTTTGAAATGAAGGCATGACGTCACAATGACGGAGTTGTGTATAAAAGGAACCCCTGAAAAAAAAAGGAAAAAATCTATCGAAACGTTCTGTGTCACCCCTCTGGATTTACTTTAGCCTGAACGTCCCGGGAAAAAAGGTTGTACGGAGTAGACTTCCCCTTATTTTCCCAGGCATTTTTGGACTTGTCTTTTTGTTTTGTTTTATTATGTTTTTTTTGTTTTAAGTGCTTTAGAGTATTTTGCCGAAGCCCTTCAGGGTTGGCTCTTCCCACTTCGTTTTTTTAATCTTCAGTCCCCCTTTTTAAATTATAATTAAAATTTTTTAAAGTAATTTTTTTAGTGTTCTTGTTTTTAATTTTTTTTTTTTTTTCCTTAAAACAGTTTTATCATTTCAGTATCTTTTAAGTTTTTATTTGCGTATTTAAATGAAGGCGAGCCCCAAGGACTTTGGGATCTATTTCTCCGCTAGGGTACATGTTAAGCCTGGTAGGACCGGGTTTTCTGCCCGCTACCTTTTCAGGCCCAGGATCGTATAAATTTTTCAGGGGAGTGAAGGGACCTTTATTTAGTCCCCAAGCCTTTTCCGTTTCACGAGAGGGGTTAGCTCATTCATGAGGCTGGGGTCAAAATCGTATGGGTATGGGTGGTGGGTGGTGTGTGGTGTGGTGTGGGTTTTTGTGTGGTGTGTGTGTGTGTTGTGTGGGGGTGTGTGTGTGTGTGTTTTGTGTGTGGTTGTGTGTGTGTGGTGTCGCGCGTGTGCGTTTGGGTGTGCGTGTGTTGGTGGTTTTTTGTGTGTTTTGTTGTGTTTTTGTGTGTGTGGGTTTGGGGTGTGTGTGTGTGTGTGTGTGTGTGTGTGTGTGTGTGTGGTGTGTGTTGTGTGTTGTGGGTGTGTGTTGGGGTGTGTGGTGTGTGTGTTGTGTGTGTGTGTGTGTGTGTGGAACCAGCTTTATATTTGGGTGTTATGAAATATGTATGCTAAGTTTTTTATTTATATGTTTTTAATTCACATGCCTTGCTAATTTATGTATTTTCACATGCCTATATTTCCCAACCCCATACATACATATAGTATGTCCCTTGCTTTTCCTTTTATTCGCTCTCGTTTCCACATAGACATTCCTATGTTTTTATTGGGGTATCCCTTCCACAAAGCTATGCATTGTTGTAACACTACCTTTCACACCCAAAGATTGCCATATGTTAAGCACTGATCTATGCCCATCTTTAGACCACGTAGGAATGACAGGCAGATCCCCCGCGGGGAGCAAGGGGCAACACCTCGTCCTTGGCCAGCCTTTTCCCTCATAAAAATCAAAAAAAAGGGGGGCAACCTTGCTCGTCTACCTTTCACCCTAAGCCCGCCCCCTACCATCTCTTGTAGGGCCCATCATTCCGGCTCTAAAAAACTGGGGCTTTGGGGGACTTTGAACCATATAGCGCCTCCGAATTCCGTCCGAATAACAGCACACTCTGCCGAGCACCAATCTTTTGCTAGTGTGGCCCGTCCTCCTGCGAATGTCCCCCAAGGCCCGGGTAACCGACGCTTCCCCCTAGCTGTGACTCCGACCAGCAAGTCACGCCACCTCACACCCGCATGACCCCTCAAAACCCGTTCATCTGTTTCCCCCCAACGCTGTGCAGATTTTGAAGGACCCCCGCGGATCAAGTTTCACAAGGACACTGACCCCCCAAAACTTTTCATCAAGCGGTTCCCCGCCATGCGGATTTACCACGCAGTCGCGACCCAAGCAGGAAAACCCATCTGTGACCTGTCGCGCCACGCCTTGCTCACCACGCAGCGCTCCAAAACACCCCTCAGCCGCACAGGGGAGGCCCGCCCCTGCCTCGTCAGCCCTGCTTCCCCAGCCTCTCCCCGCCCACCGCACCCAAAACCCGTGTTAAAGGTTTTTCAGAAAATAATGGGATCAAAGTTAGCTTTTCCTTTTATTATTTTCATTTTTTGTTCAAAACTTTAATTCGACTTATTTAATTGTGATTGAAGTTTTTTTTTGTATTCTGCGTTCAGTTTTCAGATGGTGTTCATTGCAGTTTAGATTTTTTAAAAGATTTCACCTACGTTCTTTTATTACCCCCGCCCGAGGAGCTCTTCCTCAGCGCCGCTCGCTCGCTCGCATTCTGGATGCGCCTGAAGACGATTTTTTTCAGCGCCCCCCCCTTCACGAGTTTTGAAGCCCGACAATATTGCAGTCTCGGATACGTTAGCATCATATAACTAGCAAATCTCGATATGATTAACCCCCGGTCCCACAGTACTTTCGTCGTTTTTTTCGTTTCCACGATATTTATTATGATGGGGACAATCATTTAGAAACCAGAAAGATTGAACCCAGCTTTTTATGTAGTTTCTGAAATATGTATGCCAATTTTGATGGGTAGATCACGTGCTTAACATA
>NW_023662145.1:0-16541 GCF_015228065.2 Penaeus monodon | reverse complement strand
GAGAAACCCTTGGGAAAATTTTTCTTAAATTTTAAAACTATTTTCCCCAAAATTTGGGGGTGGAATTTTTGGGGTTTTGAAAGGGGCCAAGAAACTTTAAAAGGTTTAAAAGGGCCCTTTGGGGTTTTTTTGGGAAAAAATTTTTTTGTGTTTTTTTTCCTTTGTTTTTGGAAAGTAAGGGTTTGTTGAATGACATAAGCAACAGGAGTATACCCTTTTTATTTATTTTTGTTTTTTTTTTTTTTTTCCATTTTTTTTTCCAGTTTGTATTTTTTTAAAAGAATACGGGGAAAAACTCATGAGATTCTAAAATCCTTTTCCTTTTTTTATTTCCAGGAAAAAAAGGGAAAAGGGGAGACCCCTGAGAGAAAAAGCGCTAGCCTGAACTAAATACTTGTTGGATTTGCTCCCTTTTTTTCTTTTAGAAAAATAATTAGAACCATTTTTTTTTTATGAGTCACATTCCCAGATGGTGAATTTTTTTTACAGATACTAAAATTTGCAATTGTATATTGTCCCAATTTATAAAAAAAATCAGAAACAAAGTACTTTGTTTTCTAAAACAGAGTAATAAAAAAATTTTTTGTATAAAACTTTTGCAGTTTTTTTAAATCAGGGGAGTTAAATTTTGTACAGTTTTATAGAAAAAAATATAGAATCCCTTTTGAAAAATAAGTCTTTTTTTCTTTTTAATAAAAAAAGTCACATTCTAAAAATATGTCTTACTAACCTTTAGTGTAAAAATTAGTGATGGCTGAATATAGGGTAGTAGAGTAAGGTACAGCAAGGGAAATAAAAGAACAGAAAATATGTTTTAGAAGGGTATTATAGCAATTCAAACATTATAGAAACTTTATTATTGGAAATAAGCCAATCAAAAGGGAAAAAGTATATTTAATATGTTTTTTTACCCTTTAACCCTTTCCCCCGAAAAGGGGTAGATTAAAAGTGGGGGGGGGGCCCACTCCCGGGGGTTATATCACCCCCCTGAGCGACTGCTCATGCCAAATACCAGCATCCCCTTGCCATTTCTTCAAATACAAAAAGATGTTTGTATTTCTTTTATCATTATTTTAGTTTTTTGCCATATTTCCTGATAAATCGGGGGACTGAAGGAAATTTTTTTGTTGTTTATAGATCCTAGTGATTATTCGCTTATAGTTGAATAAAAAAGCAGGTGTGGTATATTTGAAATCATGGTTTTGTTTTTTTTGTATAGTAAAATGAGTGTTAAAAAACTATTTTAATCACATTTTCAGTGGCAAAAAAAAAATTTTGCGGGGTTGTAACCCCAAAAAAAAAAAAACTCTGCATGGCTACATTCACCGGGAAAGGTTCCCCCCAAAATCCCCAGGGGGCCTTTTTGGGGGGAAAGTTAAAATGGACCCCCGGGCAGAAAAAAAATCGCCATGAAAAAAAAAACCATGGACCTTTTGGGGCGTACATCCCCCAAACCCCCGTCACCCCCCCCAAAAGGGTTTAATTGTTCCTTGTAGAAATACCAGCTAAAAAAATCTGGCGTCACAGAGATTCAAAGGTTTTTCCCAAAAAACCTCAAATGTGTCCATCAACATAGCTGGTTTTGGAAATTCCTATCAAGAAAGAATTAGCCAATGTTTGAATAGGCCCTTTCACGTGTTACTCTATGTGTGTGGTATACCTGAGAATTTGTGATCTTCCGGTTTTATTTTTGCTCTTCATCAATGACCAACTTTTTTCCACAACCCCCTCACCCTTTCCCTTTTAAGCAATATATATCTTTGTCCTTCCCTTTTGTTTGAGCTTCACGTATCATTGTGAAGACATTCTCTCAAAAGAGAAATAATGAACTGAACTATGGTTAAGTCAAATTCAAGTCTAGATAAGAAAAAAAAATTAATTTCCACACACAACCCCCAATTTTTTGTCACAAAGAATGGTAGTGATTTGGAACACCATTCGTTTTCCCCCCCAAACCCCTTGCCGGTTGTGGGGGGGTTAGGAGGCGGGGGGACTGGGACCCAAGAGGGGGAAAAACTCCCCAAAACCGGGATCACCCCTGATTTAAAAATTTTTGCAGGGTTTTTTATTTTCCTTCCCATCTTTGTTTCTCCCTTCACCAAACCCTTTGCCCATTCCAAAGGTGTGAGAGCCGTGTGAAAGGATGAAAGGCTGACTTTGGCCAGCCGAAGGGCCCCGAGGGAGGCCATGGGAACGGTATTCCCCCTGATTGTTTTTACCCCTACCCCTCAAGGGGCCCCTGAGGGGTGGACTTTTTTTATCCCCAAAATAATCCCAGGCTTCCTGGCCAATAATGAAAACCTATCCCCATATAGGGGAAAAGAGGTTTCCCCCTTTATAAAAGCCCCAAAGATGTAAAACTCATCCGATTCCCGCCCCCAGGCCCCTTTTTTGACCACGGTCCGAACACTGAACAATTTACCCCCTCATCAAGCCTATAGACAGTACCCCAAACAACCCAATCCTTAAGGAACAACCCCTCCCCCGCACGCTAAACCCCCCTCACCTTACCCCCAAAACCCCTCAACATCAAACCCCCCCATCCCCCCTTATTAATCCCTTACAGCCTTATGCCCACCCCCAAAAAAAACACTATCCCCTCAACATACCCATCGTCAGCACCCCCCCTTCGACACCCCTATCACTCAACAATAGGGGAATACCCTCTTCAGGCACCAAATGGGACCGTTTTTTTCGTGATCCCTCCCACAGCCCCCTACTCTGAAACACCCTTCTCTTCCAAAAATGTCCCCAAAAAAAGTGGTAAAGTTTTTTCCGTAGCCGACCGACCGCCCCCCGTCTTGTACAGAAAACACCCAAAAAAACCAAGCCATAGCATTAAAAAAACTAACGACAATATGGTAACCCCATCTTGCAAAAACCCCATCCAACCCTCAATATTGATGGAACATTTTTAATCTCCCAGCAAATTGCCCAAATCTATGACAAGATTGGCGATTGTGGAGAAGCCCTACTTGCCTGTCCACAGCTTGATGCAACGTCAGAAAATGCTACTCCATTCCCCCAGAGGTAATCGAAAGAAACCACAAACATAGCCAAAATTACCTTCGTGGGACAGACCTTCCCTTTAACGTCTATATAGGAGGAGAATCCCCCCTGTGGGGCCATCCCAACCCCCTCCACGCAGTGCCAAAATTTTTGGCGTCTAGGACACCCACCCCAAACATTGCCGTTTCCACACCAACCCCAAACTTGTGCCCAACCCTGGCCATCCCCTCTAACTCCCCTCACAATCCGCACATGTCCCAAAACTGTGGGGGGCCCCCAAATGTTTTTTATAGGGGCTGCCCCACCTAAAATTTGAGCTAGGTAGCAACTCCAGATTCAAAATTGGCCCTCACATACTGAACCCAGACAAAAAAGCCCCCCGGACGTGGTTTCTCTCTTACTCCTTACCCCATTTTAAACTGTCATTTAAATTCTCCTAAACCCACCCCCCCTACATTAAACCCCCTCTTCACCCCTACCTTCCCCATCCAAATCTTTTGCCATCTAAACCAGAACTCCAATCTCTACACAGATATTTCAATCACCACCACAACCCCAAAAACTTCCCCTCTCCCCCGACTACCCGTAAAAACAAAAACAAACGTTCCAAACCCCCTCTTCCCCTACCACACAATACCCCCACCCCTTTACCCCTTTTGCTTGAGACACCAGTCCTCTTTCCCCCCCTCACAAGAAATCCTATATCCCCCAAAACCCCAAAAACCAACCCTTAGAAAGAAAAACCTTTGAAAAATTTAAAAATTACCTAATAAAATGACACTCAACCTCAAATTTAAAACTCCGCCCCTTCACCCCAAGTAATGCTGATACCCATCCCCCTCCTAACGTATCCCCCTACACCCAACCCTCCTACCCCCCCCCAACCAAAAAACCCCCCCCCCCCCGCCCCAAAACCCCAACCCCGCCCACATTATCCCTCCCCCATCCCCTCTCCCTTCCCCCACCCCCTCCGGGAAACCCCAACGTGAACCCCTAATTCACAAGTACCCCCTTCCTCAGACCCTCCATCTCTAATCCCCCCTCCTAGTAAAACCCCAATCCCACCCCTCTCCATCTCAGAACCTCTCGCCCTTTTTCCCACCCCTAGTGCTTCCCCCTCAAAATCAGTAAAGTATAATATCCTTTTTGGGAAATTTTTCGCGGTTTCCGCCCCCCACAGACCGCCTTCGTCTTCCTTTCCTTTCTTTAGTCCATCTTTTGTATGCCTTTTCAAGAGACCTTTTTCAAAACACATCCCCAAAATCCAACCCCCAATTATCATTGGGGGTTTTCATCCCCACTTTCCCTTTTATGTTCATCCAACTTATCAATCAGAAAAACACCTTAAGGGGGCAACCTCCCTTTTAAAAAAACCAATGTCCCTTCCCCACAGTTATGTTTTTTCCTTCATGTTGGATCACAGTGATATCAGTCTACTTTCCCCATCCCACCCCATTGATTTGTTGTTTTTGAAAATTAATTCCCAACTTCAACCATTTTCCTCATATTTGGGGGGACTTTAACGCCGCCACCTCTTGGGGTGTTTTCACACAAACCCCCGGGGGCCCGATCTCTAGAGCGTTCCTCTCCAAGGCCCTTTACTATACTAAATTAGTCCCCCCCACACACTTGATACACGCACGAATTTTTTTCAGCATGACCTCGCTCAGCTCCCCTTCCTTCATTTAGATTCCATGGCAGTCTTGCCACTTTCCCTATAGTGACCACTTTCCAGTTCTCCTTTCCCCCTATTTCTACGTCCCCACTCCCAAAACTTCCCCACGTGGTGTTTTGATAGAGCTGAGGGCTACTTTCACTTCACTCTTGTTTCATTACCCCTCCATCCCCTCATTTCCCATTTCAGAAATGATACAGTATTTCAATATACATTAAGACTGCACATACAGCTACCCCCGAACCTCAAGCCCAATATACCTCCAAATGGTTCATGGGGGGAATTCTGATTGCAAAAAAGACTTCGCAAAACGTGCAGCCTGGAACAGTTACCGTACAAGAGAGGTACTAAAAAATAACATCAGCCCTTATCTCCTTTAAAAGAGCATTGCTAACTCGTGTCCCAACCCGGAAGAGTAAAATAAATAGCTGGCGAAATTATTTTTCATCAATTAATCCTTAATTATCTCAAATGTTTGGCGCCGAATCATAAACTATAGGCAAACACCCCCCCCCATCCTGCCCCGTCCTCCATATTCAAAAATACCCTCTTTTCTGATCCCCCCCCAAGTCGCCTAATGAACTGGGTGATTATTTACCCAGGTCAGTAGTGGTTCCCCCTTTCTTCACATTCTCTTCTTTTAAGACCACCAGAGAACGTACCCCCTTATCTTCCCCCCATCCTTGATGGTCTATAAGCCCCATTTTTTCCCTCAAAATCATTGCTGCCCTACAATCATGCCAAACCCCATCATAAAGGGCCCTGACGGTATTCAACCGTATGCTCGGCAACTCCCCTTTTCCCCTTTATCCTTCCTTTTAAAAATTTACAACCAATTTGGACATCAAAAAATTTTTCCCTTAAAATTGGCGAGAAGCTTTTTCCCTTTCCCCTTTCCTAAAAAACCCAATAAATCGGGTACCTTCCTCAAGACTATCCCCCCTCGCAAACTACTGCTTGGAAAAAACTATTAGAGCGAATGGGAAATTTCCCGCTTAATGTGGTATTTTGAATCCACTTTTTCCTTCCCTTCCCAAATTTTGGGTTTTTTCGCCGTCCCAGAAGCACAGTGACCCCCTTGCCATTTGAGACATTATTACATTGCATTTGCACCCAGAACCCGTACTAGTTTTTTTTTGATCTGAAAAAGATAGAACGCATGGGGTACATATCCTAAAAACAATTGCCTCTCTAGGATACGTGGAAAACAGGGTGTTTAAAAGTTTCCCTTTCCCCCAAAACGCACTTTCCGGGTTTTAAAAACGCCTTGCCACACATCTTTCTTCCCCCCCAAATCGAAGGTGTCCCAAAAGGCAGGTGCTCAGTACCACTTTTTTCCTTTCCTTGTGTAATAAATTTTTTCTCATTTTTACCCCAGGAGCCCCGGGTCATCACTATTTTTTGATGTTTTTAACCATCTATGCTCTGGCACACCCCATACCAAATTTCTTCCAATTTCTTCAATCTGAAATTCATCAGTATTCCGGGCCACAAACCAGGTTCCGCTTTTCTACCTCTAAATTTTTCTCCATTCTTTTTCTCGTCACGTGTAGGCCCCTCTACCCCCACTTTTTTATATGGCACCCACTCCAATCCCGTTCCTTGGAAAATTTCCCTAGGTGTCTTTTTGACTCCAAACTGTCGGGGAGACCATATTCTACACATTAAAAAAAAAAAGCTCTCCGCCGTCTTCAAATCAAAAAAAACTCTCTCCCAATTCAGGGGGCTCAGATCGAAAAATCCCCTTATCTCATGTTACTTTGGGATCCTCCCACTCGTTTAGGATCCCATATCTACCCCTCTGCCCAACTTCTCCTTGCCTTTGATACAATCCATCATGTGGTTTTTCGCTTAGCATGGGGCCCCTTTTCGTCTCCCCAGGAGAGCCTGTACCTGAATCAGGCATACCATCTCTTCCGAGTCGGGGGCCCTTCCTCTCCCGATGCTATGTTCGATTCCCCCAATTTTCCCTCACAAACTAAAAAATCCCACCCCCCCTACTTCTACCTTAGTTCATCTCCACGATTCCCTATCCTTTCTCAAACGCATGGATACCCTCCTCTCACTTTCCCCTTTCCCCATCCCCAACCTCTCCATTCTCTGTCCTTTCCGTCCCCCATGGCTCTACCCCCCCCCATATTTGCTCTTCTTTTTTCCCCCGGGACCCACCAAAAAAAAAAAATATCCACCCTACTGTCCTTCCACAATTTCCTTGACCATGTCTCCACTACCCTCTAGTTTTTTTCATGTATTAATAGGGTCCAAACCACCTCCGGGGGTTTTTGCAGTAATTTCCCAACTGTACTTTCAAATTTTACTCCCCCCCTAAAATCCAGTGCCCTTACTACAGAATTGATGCACCCCTTTTTGTCTAAAAAACTATACTCTTTCCTCTCCTTTTTTAAAATTTTTTTTAGACCCCCGTAACATTAACTCCAAAAGTCAATACACCCCACCAACCCCCCTTTTTTGAAGACCAGAACTGGTTTTTACCGCCCACACGCCATAAAAAAAATCAAAATTTTTCTGGGTGCCCAGCCAGTTGGGGAAACCCCGGGGAAGAAAAAGGGAGTCACTGCACGCCACGCCCTCTGTCCACATCATTTCCAACCACGCTTTTACATATCCCAGCCACGGATTATTTCCCCCCCCTTTTTAAGACCCTTTTTATAAACGATGGCAATCTTTTTTGGGCAAAGCCTCCGCCTAATAAATTACATTTTGAAAAAAAATATCAATCTCCTCCGGTCAGCTCCATTTCATGGAACAGACGTTGGGAGACTGCTCTCGCCCGCTTTTCGCATTTCCCACACCCGTTAACACATCCTATCTGATGGTTTTCCCTTGATCCACCCTTTTGTTCCTTCTGTAATGTTTTCCCCCCTTTTAAAACCCTCACATCCATTATCGTCCCACGTTTGAAAAAAACCCGTACCTCTGCTTTTTCCCATCTACCCCCCTTCACCCACCTCCCAACCTATAGAATCCTTTTAGAATCCCACCTTTTTTCTTTAAAAATATTCTTTCCTCAAACGCTACATATCCTTTTATTAATCAAAATCCTTACCCCACCCGAAATAACCCTTTCATCACCAATTCCTTGCCCCGCTTAGACAATAATCCCAAATCAACCCCCCTTCCCAAACATTAAAATAAGTGCACGACCTTTAAGTCTAGACATTCTCTTGCTTTTTAACCCTAACCATTTAAACCCTTTTCCATTCTGTTTTAACTAGGGTATCACAGCCAAAAGTTTATAGCATTATATGGATTTCTAATTTCCCCTTCAATCTTGCCTTGCTTCCATATCTAGGATGGTTTTAAAACCAGTTTCCATACTCAACAAAATTTAATTAGGTCATTCATTTACAAAATAACCCAAGATACTTGCAGGATGAATAAGTGTGTGCAGAGCTGAGATTACTGCAAAGTATTTTGATAGCACCTATCTATCTGTAAACCAAGAAACACCACTTACCATAGCCATTACCAAGATGTCTCCTAAACAGTTTCTGGCATCTCTTGGAGATAGTGTGGCAGGACCTATAAAGTCATTTTTTTTAAACAGTTTTCTTTTAATAGGTGGACAGTCGAGTAAAAGTGCAGTTCTGCAAGTTATACTAGCAGTTTGAGGCAATAGCAGCAATACTAGTTCAAAATGATGAAACTACTTTCACTATAGCCAAAAAGTACTAAGTCTAATTAGAACTATTTGAAAGGGAAACACACCTTGTAGAAATATAATAAAGTAATGAATTGGGTCCCCAATTAGATATTTGGGAGACATTGAATTTTGGAGAAGACTGGGGAAAGGGAGGGCTTGCGAAGTATGTAGAAGAAGAAATGTCATGGGAAATCATTTGTAAGAAAAAACAAAGAGGGGAAGAAGGCGATAGTTTGGGACATAAACTAAAAGGAGGGCAAAGACAGGACAGAGGAATCCCGACAGGAAATTTGGTGTTTAAATTGAAAAAGGGGGAAAAAAGAAAGCAAGTTTGAGGCCTACAACAAAGAGACTGCTTGGATTAGATTTATGTAGTTTAAAGGGGAAAAAGGACCTACCTCAAATATATATAATAATATAAATTATAATATAGATAAATAAATTATATATAATAAATTATATATTATATAATATTTTATATTAATAAATTATAAAATATATATATTTTTATTATTATATATATAAATATATATATTTATATATATTTATAAATTTTTTTATATATATATAGATTTTATATATTTAATATATATAAAATTAAAAAAAGGGTAATATATAATATTTCATTATAATTAAAATATATAAATTTTTTTTTTTTTTTATATATATGTAATATTATTATTTTTATAAATAAATATATTTAAATATATAATATTTTTATATAATATAATATTATATATAAAAAAATTATATAAATATATATATATTTTATATATATAATAATTATATATATAAAAAAATTTATATATTTATATATATATATATATATAAAAATAAAAATAATAATTAATATATATAATTATAAAATAAATATTATAATATAATTTAAAAAAAATATATATTTTTATATATATATAATAATATATATATAAATTATATATAATATTATATATATAAAAAATTATATTTTATATATATATATAAATATATATATAGAAATATAATTATTATAAAAAAATTTAAAAAATATATATATAAAATATATATATAATTTTAAAAATATAAATAATATTTAAAAAATTAATATTATAAAAATTTTTATATTATAAAATTTTATTAAAAAAATTTTTTATAAAATAAAATATTTTAAAATATATATAAAAAAATAAATATAATATATATAAAAAAATTATATATATAAATATATATATTTATATATAATATAAAATAATATATTTTTATATATATATAAAATATATATTTATATATAAAAATATTAAAAATAAATATAAATTTTTTAAAAAAAAAATTAATAAAATTTTTATATATATTTTTTTTTAAAAAATATTTAAAATTAAAAATTTTTTTTTTATAAATTATATTTTTAAAAATTTTATAATTTTATAAAAATTTTTTTTAAATTTTTAAAATTTAAAATTAAAGAAATTTAAACAAAATAAAATTTTTATTATTTTAAAAAAAATTTTTTAAACTTAAAAAAATTTTTAAATTTTTTAATCAATAATTAAAATAAAAAAATTTAATATTTAAAAATAAAGTAATTAAAAAAAAACTTAAAAATTTTAAATTTAAAAAAATTTTTAAAATTTTATTTTAAAAAAAATTTTTTTTTAATTTAAATTTTTAAATTAAAAAAAAAAAAAAAATTTCAAAAAATTCTTGAAAAAAAAAAAAAAATTTCCATTTTTTTTGCTTCAAAGGTTAATTTTTCATAAACGAAGAAAAAGGGGATAAAAACAAAAAAAAAATTTTTGGGGGCAAAAAGGCCAAAATTTGAGGGGAAAAGAATTAAAAAAATTTAGAGTTTTAAAATAAAAAGCATTTTTTTAGTAAAAAATTTTAATCCCATTTTTAAAAATTTTTCCCCAAGGGTTTTGGAAAAATAAATGGCATTAAAATTTTTAAAATTTTTTTTTAAAAAAACCCCAAAGCATGTACGTATAAAAATTTTTTAAACCTGGTGAAAACATTTTAAAATAAATTTTTTTTTTTTTTTTTTTTTTTTTTTTTTTTTTTTTTTTTTTTTTTTTTTTTTTTTTTTTTTTTTTTTTTTTTTTTTTTTTTTTTTTTTTTTTTTTAAAAAAAAAAAAAAAAAAAAAAAAAAAAAAAAAAAAAAAAAAAAAAAAAAAAAAAAAAAAAAAAAAAAAAAAAAAAAAAGGAATTTTTAAAAAAAAACCCCAAAAAACCCCCCCAAAAAAAAAAAAAAAAAATTTTGGGAAAAAAAAAAATTTTAAAAAATTTTAATTTTAAAAAAAAAAACTTTGGAAAAAAATTTAATTTTTTGGGGGAACTTGATCTCGTGGTCCCACACAATGCAGAAGAGCAAAATCTGATAATCATATCGACTTTCATCTAAAAAAAGGCTATAAGAAATTTTAAAAATGCGTAGGTAACCAAAGTATTTTTGGGGAAAAGTTTCACTGTGAAACGGAAATTTTCTTATGCTGATTTATCATACAAAGAATTATACTATCAGTTTAATGTTTTAACAGAATTTTGTCAATTTTTTTATGATAATTAGTCCAAATAATTTATGACATGATCATTAAATCCCAAAAAAATACTGTATGGCAAAGAGTATTTCTTTTAATATTTTTTCTAACCCCAAAAATATCAAAAAATTTTTAAAGCTGGGCATTCCATTTTTTTTCTTTTTTTTACACCCCATATTCCACATAACCCAAAGACCAATCTTTAATTTCTAGTTTTTGTGACTAATCAAAGTTTAATTTAACAATATAAAATGCAAACCTAATCTGAAAAGATTTTTTCTTTAAAAGTACTATTTTCCTACCCTGATTTAATAAACCCTTTCCCTCCAGGCTTCCATGGGAATAAAAAAAAGACCAAGAAAGGGTTTGTTAAAATTTACGGTCTACAAAATGCAAAATCATATGAAAAGTTATTATAAAAAAAAAAAAAATTTTACTTTATAAGAAAAAAAAAAAATTTAAAAATTTTTCTAAAAAAAAACTTAAAAAAGAATTATCATCAAAAACCAGCTTTATTCATAGAATTTAATTGGGAACAAAGTGAAGCTTAGTACTTTTGGGAAAAAAAATTTTTATTTATTCTTTTTTAAAACAACTCCTCCACTTTGGTTCAAATTTCCCGTAAAAAATAAAAAAGATAAGAAAAATTTTTTGATAATTTTAAAACTCATCTTATCTGGGGTGTTTTAGAAAATAATCAGACCCATGAATTAAGAAAAAAAAAAACGTAACTACATGTATTATTTCAGGAAAAAAAATGCAATTTAGAGCCCTCCATTTATTTGTTCATCTTCTAATGCTAAACCCAACATAAAACTGTCTTTAAATTAATTAAGAAAAATTCCCTTTCATTTTTGCCTTAAATCAAAAAAATTGTTTGAGTAATTAGCCTTAAAAAAACCCCCCTTACCCACCTACTGAGAAAATTGACATAGATCACGGAAAGTGCTGTTTATGGTATAACATTTACCACCGAGATGGCTAACATATCAGTGTGGGCTGATGGGGGCCCAAAGGGGGGGGATAGGGGGGTGGCTTGCTTTTACCTGGAAATTCCTTGGGGTGGCCTTTCCCCGGAGGGTTAAAGGGGGCCGAACCCCGGGGGAGGGGCCCCCCCCAATCCTGGTCCGAAGGATGTGAATTCCAGGGGCATTTGGCATTGGACCTCCCTAACCTGGGGATTCAGGGTGGCTTCCTGGGTGATGCCTGGGGTTTTCCCGGGGGGCGCCCCCCTGGGGGTAAGTCCGGGGATTGGGGGTTGGGGTGTCTGGGAACCCCGGGGGGGTTTCCCCCGGGGGCCGGGGAAATTGGGGGGTGGTCCCCCGGTATTGGGGAAGGAGGAAACCCTTGACTTGGGGGGTACCCTGATGTCCCCTTGAGACCCTGGGGAACTGCGGGTTGGGGGAAAAGGGGGGGTTGGTGGTGGGGGGGGGCCCTTAGGGGAGGACGCGGATGAAAGGGGGGGTTCCCTGTGGGGGAGGGGTGGGGGGGGGTAGAGGGAGGTTTGGGAAAGTAGGGGGGTGGGGAACGTTTGGTGGTTGGATTGCTGGGGGGGGGGGTTTGGGGAAAAGGGAGGGGGTGGGGGTTTTTGGGGTTTTGAGGCTAGGTTGAGGCTGTGGGGCTGATCGGGTTTTTGGGTGGGTTGTGGTTTGTTTGAGGCGGAGGGGGTTTGGGGGTTTTGGAGGGGTTTTGGGGGTGCCCACCGGTACATTAGGGGGCTGATGGTGCTGTGACGTAAACAGGTGGGCGGGTCCTGGTGCTTTGGGGGGAGGAGGGGGGGTCGGGGGTCCGGGGGGGCCCCGGGGGGTTGGTGGGGGTTGGGGGGTTGAGGTTTGGGGGGGGGGCCAGGGAAATTTTAAAGGGGGCCCCAAAAACTGGTTGTGATGGGGGGGAAAAACTGGGGGGAAAATGGGTTTTTGGGGAAAATTTTTTTGAATGGGTGGCGGGGGGGGTCGGTTTTGCCCCCGGGGAATTTTTCCCCGGGATCTGCTTTTGTGGAAGTTGTTGTTTTTGGGGAGGGGGGAAGGAGGATAAGGGTTGAAAGAGGAAAGGAGGAATGGGAGGAAAAGAAGAGAGAGAAGGGTGGAGGGGAAAAAAAAAAAGGGAAAAAACAAAAAGAACAAAAAATAAAAAAAGAAAGAAAAAGGAGAGAGGAAGAGATAAAGAGAGGGAGAGAAAAGGAGAAGAGAGAGAAGGAGAGAGAGAGAGAGGAGAGAGAGAGAGCGGAGAGGGGGAGAGAAAAAGGGGAGAGAGAGGGGGAAAAGGGGAAGAGAGAAGAGAGGAGAAGAGAAAAGAGGGAGAGAGAGAAGAGACAAAAGGGAAGAAGAGGAAGAGAGAGAGAAAAAAGAGAGAGAAGAAGGAAGGGGAAAAAGAGGAAAAGAGAGAGAGGAAGAAGAGAGACAGGGAAAAAAGAGATCAGAGAGAGAAAAAGGGGGCAAGAGAAAGAGGAGGAGATTAAAAAAAGAAAAGAGAGAGGGGGGAGAGAGAGAGGAGGAGAGAAGGAGGAAGAGAGATGAGAGAGAAGGAGAGGGGGAAGAGGAGAGAGAGAGGAGAGGGAAAGAAAAAAAGAAAGGGAGGACAAAGAGACAAAGAGACAGAGAGAGAGAGAGAGAGACAAAGAGACGGGGCAGAGAAGGAGAGAAAAAGAGACAGAGAAGAGACAGAAGAGAGAAAAGAGAAAGGGAAAAAGGAGAGAGACAGAGAGAGACAAAGAGACAAGAGAGACAAAGAGACAGAGAGAGACAAAGGGGACAGAGAGAGACAAAGAGACAGAAGAAAAAAAGAAAAAGAAAGAGAAAGAAGAGAGAGAGAGAGAGAGGGAGAGAGGAGAGAGAGAGGAAAAGGAGAAGGGAGAAGAGGAGAGAGAGAGAGAGAGAGAGAGGAGAGAGAGAAGAGAAAAAGGAGAAGAGAAAAAGAGAAAGGAGAGAGAGAGAGAGAGAGAGGAGAGAAAAAAGGGAGCAGAGAGAGAGACAAAGAGACAGAGAGACGAGAGAGAGAGAGAGACAAAGGAGAAGAGGAAAAAGGAAAAGAGAAAGGGAAAGAGAAAAGAGAGAGAGAGAGAGAGAAGAGGAGAGAAGGGGGAGAGAGAGAAGAAGAGAGAGAGAGAAGGGAGAGAGAGAGGGGAGAGAGAAAAGAGAGAGAGAGAGAATGGAATTATAAGACATGCAAAGTTCACATAATTTAATTACTTTTCATTAAAAAAAAGGCATTTAGACTAAATGTCCTGTAAAGTCCCTTTATTACAAAACCTGTTTACGAAGAGCGATTTTACTGACCGCTGGCCGTGGAGGGTAGGCTGGGGTAGGGGCCCGGGCATGGGGGGCTGGCCTTTATGCACCGAACGCAGCCCCCCAGGCCCTGGGGGTCCTGCGGCCCTCCCAGGGGACCGGAGGCCTGTAAGGTGTGGCTTTTGTAGGTTTGGCCCTGGTGGTGGATGTGGCCTGGTGGGACCCTGCCCAGGGGGGGCCCCCCTTGGGGGCCATCCCCCCCTGACCCGTGACCGGAAAACCGTGGAGGTAACAACAATGGTCAGCATTAAAAAAAAAAATTTAAATAAAAATGAGCCCATCCCTTCAAAAACAAAAAATAGAACAAAATTAAAATAAAAAATTTTTTACCAACTGAAGAAAAAGGCACTTTCAATAGTGTATACTTTTAAATAGAAATTTTCAACCCAAGTCATTTTTATTTGGGGTGTGAGTGCGAGGAGTATGATTGGTATACCCATGGTACTCCTCCTGTTAATCCCCAGGCCACAGAGTTACCCTTCCTACCCTTTACTTTATATTGCTACCCCACTGGGCCCCAGCTGAGTATAGAGTGGAAACCCCACCCAAACCCCCCCTATACCCCTCGGGCCCCTGAAGTCAAGCAAGAGAGTCGTGCCTTTCTTTTAAATTTGAGACTCATTACCGTAACAGTTCAGCCATTTTCCAATAAAGGTGATTATAAAACTCCTTCCACTGTGATGAAAGTAGTTGGGGAAACAGGGTGCCAATTTGGTCCAAATACATTTTCTCTAATTGGTAAATCTGCTTTTAGCCCAGTGAGTAAAATTTTTTGATTGTGGACCTTTAAAATCACGGTTTTGGGTGATGTGACGGTTTCATTATGAAAATTTTTTGGGCCCAGGGAATGAAAATTTTTCATGGAATAATGGCTAAGGGGAGGGGACAAGGATAATTAAAAATAAATCCAAAGCTCATGGAGAAAAATTTAAAATTACAGGATGGGGCTTTTTATTGTTTCCCTTTTTGTTTAAATTAAAGGGGAATGTACCTTACATGAGCAAGATTTGGGAAAAGCAAACTCCCGGGGGGCCACAGCCCCTACCCGGGCCAAAGTTTGTTACAGAAATTTGCATAATACAAAAACATTTTTAAAAAGACAAAATAACAAAATATTTCTTACTGTTTTGTGCGATTGTAGACTACCTAAAGAGATGCTTGGCCCCCCTCTGATACAACATATCAAAAAAGAAAAATTTCCCCTTCGAAAATGGCAAAAAAAGCACGAAATGTATATGATGAAAGGAGACCATACCAGTGCAAAGGGGGGGGCAAGGAATTTTTCATAGGCACAAGTGTTCTTGCCGCTTTTTGGGATGTGGGGGGCCCACAGACCCAATGGTTCATATGTAGAGTCAACAAAAAACTATGTTTTGCCTTTAAAAAAGGATAGACAACTTAAGAAAAATAGTAAAATGAAACCTCTGCATTTTTACTACAAAACAATAGTAAAGAATACGAACAAATTTACACTATACGTGGTACCATGGATATCAGGGGCCCAGAGATAAAACTCCTGAAAATTTTTATATCAAAATCTATTCAATCATTGCCCATTTTAATCTAGTTATTTGGGTTTCAAAGCATCAAACCCCCTTTTTGGGAGTAATAAAAATCAGACAAAAGAAAAACCACTGTTTTTTTTTATTTTGTTTTATATTATTGAAATTTCAATAAAAAAAATAAAAAATACTACTTCCAATAACCCAAGATTAATAAAAAAAAAACACGATAAAAAAACTTAGGGGGAGTGGGGCCCTTTTGCGAGTTATCACCATTTAAGCCCAAAACATGAGGTTGCGATGGAGGGTGCTGGTACCGGGAAAATTTCTTTTTAGAACAGCACACCTTTTTACAGGTACAATGCAACTTAAAATTAAAAATTTAAAAAAAAAAAGAAAAAAAGAAATGAAAAAAAATAATAAAAATAAATAAAAAAAAAGAAATCAAATTAATTTTTATAGACCCAAAAATTATAAAAAAAAAAAAAAAAAAAAAAAAAAAAAAATCCAAGAAGAACCCCCGCCATCAAAGAATGTATAAAAAAAATCAATCCACAAAGCCCGGTACAAATACGGTCAATATGGTTTTTAGGCTCAAACATGCCCCGTCACCCAGGATAGAGATATGTAAACCCACGATTACCCCTTTTTGAAAATGAGGCTTTTTATTTTTAATGCTTTAAATCACTACTGTCATTTTTTACGCCCAAAAAATGATTTAAAAAAAAAAAAATTTTTCAAATTTTAAAAAATTAAAATAAAAAAAAAACAAAAAACCTTTTATTCAAGCCCCCCTTTTTTTCAAAAAAAAATCAAAGGGAAAAGGTTTGTAAAAAAAGGAAATGAGAGAAAAAAAAAAAAGGGGCCCCAAAAAAAAAAAAAATATTTTTA
>NW_023662144.1:0-16542 GCF_015228065.2 Penaeus monodon | reverse complement strand
TTCCCACCGCGAGGATCCCTCGAGGCGATTCCAGGCGGGCCCACGACCCTTTTTCCTCGCACAGGTCTCGTCGAGCTGCCTAAGCCATGGTCTCCTGGGTCGTCCCCACAGGTCTCCTCCCCCCAGGGTTGTCACGCAGAAAACAACCTGTGAGCAGGGTGCCCACAGGGAGAACTAGGGGGCCAATAGCCTGATTTGGGCGATCCCGATCGCAAGTAACAGGTCCCATGCCGTCTCACGGTAACTGCCGGTTGGAATGTGGTCCTCCCAAACTGACCCCGATCCAGCAAAGGGGACTTGTTAAAAAAGGCATAAAGGGCGGACTCCAAGACACTGGATACATCCAGGTTTCGCTTCCATGGGCCCAAAACTGGCAGTAAAAGGGCCTTGAAAAACACACAGCTTGGTCCTTCTGCTACTACTGACTCTCCAAATGCTTTGTTGATCGAGTTCTGGCCCCTGTTGCCAGCCCAATCCTTTTACTGTTTCTTGGTCTGACAGCTCAGATTGTTTGTTGATTATTTAAAAATTATCTGCCGCTTCAACAGCAAAGGGTCTTTAGCGGCGAATCCCTTTGTTAACTAGAAATTTAAAATGTTTAAAATTTTAAAAAATCTATCAATAAATATTTACAAAAATAATAAATAATTAAAAATCAAAGCAAAATATTTGCTCTAAGTGCTAAAATTATTGCATAAACTATGCAAAATTTAATTTTATTAAAATTTTACCCCCAAAGGGAAATTAATAAGCCCCTCTATTCACAATCTTCCCCCCCAATAGTTTTTCAGTGTATATGGGGGAGACAAGTACATACGTCTTTGTCTAAATTTTTCACATCTTTCCACTACATGTGCGATCGTTAATGGCTTTGGCATCCTTCACAAAGGTTTCATTTTTAGCCATCGGCCCATGATTTAGTTTTGGGTTTGCCCGATTCTTTTTTTCTTTTAAATAACTTCCACTTTTGGGTTTGGGGATGGATGCTAGCGCCAACTGCCAGGTCATCTCAAATGTCTCGCAGTTTTTTCGGGATGTAGCCTCCTTTTTCCCTCCATTTATCACGAAAAACTTCTGATGCGGGGTTTAGTCGGTGTGGGAGGGGAAAAACAGCATCACAAGGCTGAGCGGCAGCTGCCTTTGCCTTCTGATCACTCGCTCTTCCCCCACTGTACCAAATGCACGGGCCCCCAACATAGATTTATCTTTTTATGTTGACATCAGTGCAAGCCAATCTTAAAACCTCCCTCACAAATGGAGTGATGGTTTAAGCTTTTGATTGTTTGTAAGGCCTACGAGAGTCACAATATATCCAACAAAAGGTTGTAAGATCTCGTATCTTAATGCTGTAAGGTTGGCATGTAACTCTGCAGTGAAGATCGAGGCTGCTAAAAAAGACTGCCAATGCAATTTCCCTTTCTCTCACTGCTGAAAAACCCCACCCCAATTTTCAGATTTCGAACCATCGTATAAATTGAAAATTGATCCCCGGTATTTAGAAATGTTTGAAGAAATTTCTCTCGGACTTCTGCTTGGGATCCCCCCCCCTTTTTCCCAATTCCGACTAAACCACCAACTTGATTAGTCCAAGGGGGAAAATTGGGGGAAATTCCCAAACACCCCAAAAACCTTAGTGAGCCCAAAATTAAAGATCTTCCACAAGTTCCTCATTCTCCTACCTAGATCGGCTATTTAAAGAGGGTTGAAAACCAATCTGGATTGGAGATCCGGGAATCCTTTGTTCTCGTGTAGAAAATCGGGTTCAGTATTCTCGGTGTAATGAAAGAGGTGGTTTTCTCCCCCTCACTACAGGACTCCAAGGTAAAGACCTAAAACCCCCAGTACGATTTGAGAGCTTCTTTTGAACCGATCAAAAACATCCGTAGAACAGTGGGATTGGATAAATAGCTTACATCCATAACAAGCTTACTACGATAACGCTCGGTAAAGCCGTAGTACGTTGTGGGGTCTGCACCCCAAAAGATGTGAAAGAACCCGAAAATACTAAGTGCTTTTGTACCCTTTATTTCAACTGTTTGATGTGAGGCCCCTGAAACCCTTGAGTCAAAAATTAGACCAAGTACTTCCCCCTTTTTGGACAAATTGCAGTGGGTTTGCTCCTAAAAAAGGGGAAGGATGGAATTTTTCCTGTTTGTGGAAATTATACCCATGGTCTTGCTTGGGGAAATTTGAACCCATGATTGTTGTCCACTGACAACCTGATTTTTGCAGCCTGCTGTGCCTTGACATCCTTAAGCTTCCTCCTGAGCATACAGTGAAAAGTACCCCAAACCAGTTTACATGAGACGAACTTGGAACACCTTTACAATGTCATTTATAGCAAGGGCAACAGGGTCCACTTAAGACCTCCCTTGTGGGACCCCTTCCACTGATTTTCCAGATTAAGAAACGTTTCCCCCCCGAACTCAAAATTTTCCCTGTTGGGCAGGAAGCTTTGTTGAAGGTAGGTAATCTCCTTTTAAACCATGTAAAAAACTTTTTGAGTATGCCATGCTTCCAAGTAGTATCATAAGCCTTTTAAAGGGTCAAAAAGACGTATCATGTGACGCGCGTGCAAGGGAATTCTGTATAGCATTTCCATCCTTACAGTCATCTTGGGCATCTCAATCTTTAAACCCATATTGATATGGATCACCATTTTTCCTTTTTCTACACCTGTCAACCCTAAATTTACCTTTTTCCCCCCCATCACTTGCAGATGCGGGCTGGTGGGGGGAAATTGGTCTGTAATTTCCGGGTGTGGGAAGCATCCCCAGGTTTGGGGGACAGGAATGATTATGACTCTTTCCATTGGAGGGGCACGGTACCCTCCCTTATATCCTATTAAAATGGGCCCAACAAGAATTTTTGGGGATCTCTTGATAAGTGGATTTTTTTGGGTTTGGAATATCGCATTCCGGGGGCAGTCTTACGGCAAGCTGAAAAGGGCAGAGTCCCTCCTTGTAAAAAAATGGAAGTTGTATGGAAGTTCTGCTGCAGCCCTACTGAAGAACGAACGGGTTTTGTTCCTTCAGCCCAAAGAGTGGAGAATCGGGCAGTGAAGTGCTCCAGAGGAGACTCTGCCAGGATTTAGCTAGTCTTACAACATCTTTTTATTGTGATGATTATGCCATAAATCTTCAAAGCGGGTGGTGACAGTTTTGGCTCTTTCCGCGTCTTAGGGCCTTTTTTCCCCCCATACCCATGCTAAGGGGGTCCCAAGTTAATCAAGGAAATACGTCCCCATGAGTCCGTCTGGCCCCTTTACACTGCCGGGCCTTGGCTGGGTTTTTTTGTAAGGATCGGGTTTTACACACGGGGCGTGTTTCAACCCCTTAATGCAGTTTTTCTTGCCGACAGCTTGTTGGCATTTTTTAGCCACCATGGTACCGGAGGTGACGGTAATGCCCCTATTTTAGGAATATGCTTCTGCTGCAGGTGAATTCTGTGTAAGTATTAACAGCATCTTAAAACACACTGGAAACTTCACAACCCATCAATACTGCATTGATCAAAAAAGATTCCGTCCGCATGTTCAATCCCCATCTCTGCACCAATTGGCTGGAATACCTTTCACCTCCTCCAAAAGTATTGGAAAAGGTCGCTTCCATGTAAGTTTTCCTAACCTCCCAAAGTGAAATTATCTGGAATCGTGGACAATTCAGTTCTATATTGGAGAATGTCCCATTTAAATTTTTGGAAATGTGTGGGAGGTCATGTTCAAAAAAACTGCACTACTTTAGGAGAAAGGACTCAAGGGCCCCTTTCCTCGGGGGTTGCACAAAGTGTCTCCCCAAGGTATGCCGACCATTGAAATCCCCCAAAGAGTAGAAATGGATTGGAAATGCCCAAGTAGATTTTCCAAATCTTTTATTTGAGATTATGGGGGAAAGGGTAGTAGTGCAACAGTGTAAGGCGTGTCAAGCCTATTCTCACAGCCTTACCCTGCAGTTTTGTCTGGGCAGGTGGATGGCCGGGAAAGGGAATATCTTGACTACATTACTGCTACCCCTCCATGAGGTCCATTGTCAAAAGCCCATAAGGGGCTTGAATTTGGAATCCTTCAGGGAAATCGGATGATTTCCCGGGTCAAACCCTTTGGGGCTACACAAACGGGGTTTTTCCATGAAAGCTATCAAGGTTCATTTTTCCCTTTTTTGCAGAATTCCCTGACAGTTCCTTTGGTTTAGGGTATCCAGTTCTTTAAACTATTTTTTCATAAGGTGTTTGGCTGCACGGGGGTCAAGGTTTGCCTACCCCTTTAGGCTGCCCTTTTCCGGTCTTGGGGGGTTTTTGAGGGGTTGTTTCCCCGGAACTAGTTTCCACAGGCTTCCCTTTTTGACGGCTCAGGTTTTCTTTGCCTGGAAAAAGAACGGCCCCTGAGCCTTTGCTTCAGGGGCATTCTGCCGCAGAAGCCCCTGGGGATGTGGTGGCGCGGGAGCTGTCACTATTGACCCCCCGGGACCCCTTCCTGACGGCTCCAAAAGACCCCCCTTTTGAAATGAGTTTTTTGAACGGGGATCAGGATTCCTTTGCCGGGGCAAAGGAAACCCGAGCCTTTGGTTCAGGGGTTTGCCTGCAGCAGAGGCCCCTGTGGATATGGTGGCACTGGGGCTGTCACCATTGAGGCCTCTGGGCCTCACCTGAGGCCCAAAGACCTTACTTTGGGGGGAGGGGTCTCTTCAATAGACCCCTCACTCCTACTCCGTTTTTGATGAATTACCAGGGGCATTTTGGGAATTGGGGACTGAGGTTTAAAAGAGTGGCGAGTGTGTGGTGTAAGAAGTATTGGAAGGCAAGGGGTTGGGGGGAAGGAGGGTGGGCCAGAACCGAAGCAAAGGGTTTTCCCCGGCTGTGCAAACAGCACAGGGGGACGTCGCTTTTTGCCTCTAGAAAAATAAAATTTTTCCTTGCTCCTTTTTATCAATACTTCTTTCTCAAATTTTACCTTTTAACTGCTTTGAGAAGCTTATGAGCTCTTTACAGTGGTAACAGCATATTGGACCTGGGCAGTTTTTCATCTCCTTATACCTGTCTACCACACTTAACACATATTCTTGGTTGTCCTTTTCCTTAAAACGGCAAGAGTTGGCTCCATGCCCATAACCCTGGCAGTGGAAAACCCGCATAGGGGGGGTAATTGGTTTACCTTTAGGTGGTACCCTGCCAACATAACTGTTTGGAAGGACCAACGTATTTAAAAATTAGAAGGGAGTGGTGTAGCTGTTCCAAACCGTCAACTTTTTTCTTAAAAACGTTTTCTGCCACTACATTAAAAAACCTTATTTTCCCCTAACAGTTTTTCCTCAAATACCCCTTAGGGCTCGGGGGAAAAAACAAATTCCCCTTTCACTGATTTAGGGTTTGTGAGGGAACATGAAACTTTAGCCCCCGGGAAATTTGCATATGCACGCAGACGGTCCTCTCGTCTGGTGACGAAACCCCAAAATATTAGGCACCATCTCGCTGTGGGGGGAGCGAGGATCACGTTGACATACTTTTAAAAATTTTTCGATGTAAATTCGAAAATATCAAGATCCATGATTGAACCCTTTAATGGGCTTCACTACAGGTACTTACTATATTAATGTTTTCCCCAATTTTTCCAGGTAAGATTTTCCCTTTGTAGATTGAGGAGGACTTTTCCCCTTCTTACCTTTGGGTTTTTGGGGCCCGGAACCATTACGATTCCCATTTTTGCCCTTTGGAAGCTGGGAAAAGGTTTTAAATGACAAAAGTGATGTTCCAGAGGAATGGCGGGGGATTGGTAGGTCTCAGGGAGAGAGCTGATCTTTTTTAAATTTGAGTACCATACAAATTGGAATTCTTCTTTTTTCCCCACCCCCCACCCCAGGGGTCCAACGAGGGGAACTATAGTTGGGGGGTCAAAAACTCCCAACGCCACGGGGGAATGAGGAAAAAATACGCAGCCCCTATTTCGTACTGAAAGGCAGTCGCGGGGCCTAGCGCTACCAAATAGTACCTGCTTGACCCTAGCCATATTTGACCCCGATTGATTGACCGGGCCTTGACAAACCGCCCTCTAACCAAATAAAGGACCAAAAAAGGGGTGTTGTAGCTGCAGGGCGCAGCGTCAGCATCGCTCAACCTCCGGACTCCCGTTCCTGGGAATACGGGTGCCCGCCGGGAAAAACACGTGGGAGTTCCCCTGGTCCAAGATGGAATGAACCAGGGGGGGGTGGGGACCTCCCCTCTCATAGCCTTGGTGCACCAGGAAGCCATTTTGTCTATCCTCATGGTGCCCCTCCAGTATGGTAGCCCTCTGGTCCGGCTCACCAGATCATTGGGCCTCAAGCCCCCCACCGCGGGAAGGCGGCTTCCATTAGGGGGGTGACAGCTCAGAGATTGGTTCGTACCAAGGTTCAAAACTCTCTGTAACTTTAAAGTCCTCGCCGCAAGCATGGGCTCTAAAAGGGTTCCCCTAACAGGCCCCCAAAGTCCCGGGTCTTGGTCTTTTTCCGGGGGACCTCTAGGCTTAAGGCTTCGCCTCATTGCTAAATCATCAAGAGCCGCCACCAGGACCCAAGGATCAGATAGGATAGCAAAATCGTCGGGAAAATCAAGGGCTGAGACCCTTTATATTGCCTAATTTTCTTCACACTGACTTTGGCTAGTAGTCTGCCCATTATCCATCCATACAGGGGTTTTAAAAGTGTTTTGCAGGGGCACGCCTTGCCCCCCCCTGAATTAACAAAAAGAAAATTTGCAGACCCCCCACCAACTTTCAGTACCAGTATAAAGGCTTGTCGGAATTCCCCTGAGTCTCAGGATCTGCCATAGTGATTCCTGATGCACTGAGTCTAACGCCTTCTTGAGGTCGATGTAGGTTGCAAGCAACCCATGACCAAACTCACATTCCACAATTACTTGAAGGCTAGTATATGGGCTATTGGGACTTTCCCGGAGTAAAACCAAACTGCTCCGGTCTCTGACGCCTCAGTAGGGGTTGCGGACCGTTTTAGAAGAAAATGGGCAGAACCCTTGCTGGTATGCTGAGCAGTGCAATCCCCGGGAGTTGCTACAACCCAAAGTCCCCTTTCCCCTTCCAGAGAGGGGGACCCTGCCCCCAGGGCAGTCAGGGGGGATGGTACCAGACTGCCAGATGGAAGTCAGGACTGTATGCAGGCCCCGGGCCATAGGTTCACCCCCAGCCTTTAGCAGTTCAGCAGGGATATCACAAATGCCTGCTGCTTTCCCACTCCTCAGCTTGGAAATCGCCATCCTAACCCCCTGTTAGGGGTAGGAGGTTCTTCGCTGATGGGTGGGTCCGGACGGCACTGGAATCACTTGCACACGCTAAAAGTTGGATTACAACTGTCAAAAAATAGCCCCAAATTCAAACCCCCCGCTTGATCTGAGATGATCTGTCCATCCACTGGGGACACAGTCTCTTGAGTAGGGCTTAGAGTTAATTTTTTTTTCAGGGCTTGGTAGGGAGGGGGGGAAGGTCATTTACCAAGAAATGGGCCCTTTAACCTATCAGCAAAATTCCCGATGAAAAGTTCCCTTTTCCCTTCCAGCATGTCCCCCGGGCCCCACGCACCCGGAACGACCAAGACTTTATTCCCCTTCAGGAGCCTTTCGACATATTTCGTGGCCCCTAAGTCTTTAGGGGATGGAATTCTGCCTTGCTCTCGGGCGTACGCCAATGGACTCCTGAGCGCTTTAAGTGTTTTACGCGCTTGAAAAGCTCCCCCAAAAGCAACTGGGTCCGTCAGGTGTCGAATTCTGTGAATCTTCGCGACTGCCCTGGTGAACCCAAGGCACACTCCTCCCCCTTAGTCTGTCCAAGTGAAACACCTTTTGAGGGGGCCCCTGGGGGGATGGGGAGTTTCGAAAATGGACCCCTAAGGGAGACACAACCAGCCCCATGGTCGGTGCCACAGAACTCGGGGATCCGGTAACCCCCAGTTTTGGGGGCTCCTCCATCACGTGCTAACAAGAATGTGGTCGATCACCTTGGCCACTGTACCCGTATCGCTGTACCATGTCCAGCGGTCCGTATTGGAGCGCAGGTACCAGGAGCAAGAGATCCTCATTTTCTTGGACCTAGCAAAGTCCTGGAGAAGGAGGCTATTCTCATGCTGGGACGCTCCCCACCTGGGGCCGAAGACATCTCATAGCCAGCTGGTCACATATATATATTATTTATTTATATATATAAATTTTTATATTATTATTAAAATAATATATAAATTTTTTAAAATATACATATTATATAATACATATATATATATTAATATATAAATATATATATATAATATATATATATATATATATATATATAAAAAATACGAGTGTGTTTGGTGGTGTGGTGAGTACTACATATTACAACATGTATATATATATTAAAATATTATTTAATAATTATATATATTATAATAATATATATTATATACTATTTATATAAAATTATATATTATTTAATTATATATTAAATATACATATACATATAAATTTAAAACCTCAAAATTTCTACTACATACATACATTAAAATTACATACATACTACATACATAATTTCATAAATACATCCCTCGCATGCATCTGCGGTTTTCTGCTACTGTATTACAAAGAAACTGTCGTTTCCCGATAAAATTTTGGTACTTTCGTATTTTAAAGCAGAAAAAAATGAAAAAAAAGGCAATGCTTGCAGAGAAGTTTGTGAATTTTTATTAAATTCTCTAATGATTCATCCTTACAACATGCTAATATATATAATATATATATAATATATAATATATATAATATTATATATATATATATATATAATATATATTTAAAATATGTTATATTTTAAAATAAATGTGTATATATATATTATATAAATATTTTATATTATATAAAATATATTATATATATATATTATATATATATTTTGTATGTATATATTTTTCTCTCTTCTCTCTCTTTTCTCCTCTCTCTCTCTTTTCCTCTCTCTTTTCTCTCTCTCTCTCTCTCTCTCTCCCTTTCTATTATATATATATATAATATAATAATATATATAAAAATATATATATATACATATTATATTTTTCCCTTATATGTAATAATATATATATATATATATATATATATTTTATATAATATATATATATATATATATAAAATAAATGAATAAAATTAAAATATATATTATTATTTTTAAAATTATATATATAAAAAATATATATTATATATATAATATATATTTTAATTATACATATATATGTGTGTGTGTGTGTGTGGGTGTGTGGGGTGTTTTGAAAATTATATGTTTATATGTATATATATATATATATAAAAAAATTTTTTAAAAAATATTATATTTTAATACCTTTAAAATATAAATTTAACATTTTTATATTTAAAAAAAAAACCGTAAAAAAAACATAATATATATATATTACATATATACATATATATTTAATTAATATATTATATATTTTATTTTATATAAAATATTATATATATTAATATATATATATATATAATATATATTTTTTTTTATTTTTTTTATTATATATATGTATATATATATATTTATATTTATATATATATATATATATATTTATAATATTATATAATATTATATGATATTAGCTAAAAGATATAATATAAAATATATTAAAATTATATATTATTATTATATTATATCTAAAAGATATATTTTAAATTTTCTATATATTTTATTTTTCAATATATAAAATATATATATATATTATATATATACATATATAACATATAAACAAAAAAACCTTTATATATATATTAATATAATATTATATAATAATTATAAAAATAAAATTTAAAATATATAGTATTTTTTAAAATTTATATATTTTATATAATATATAATATATATATTAAAATATAATATATATATATATATAAAATGTTATATGTAAAATATATAAAATATTTATGTTTTATACGTTTTGTAAATATATTTTGTTAATAGGGATTTTTTTTGTTTATTATATTATATATATACTAATATTATATTATATATTTTATATATAAATATATATTTTAAAAAACCCAAAATTCCACCCCACCCACCCACACCACACCCACACACCCCACATATATAGGGTTTTTAATATTATTTATATTATTTTATATATCTTATATATATTTTAATTATTATATATATATTATATTCTTTTTTATTGATATATATAATATATATATTATTATTTTATTATATTTTATATAAAATTATAAAACATATAAAGCTTATATTATATTTTTAAAATATTATTTATTATTACATAAAATTTTATCTATATTATATATATGTATGTATATATTTTATATAAAATTATATATATATTATATATATATATATATTAAAATGAAATATATATATTAAAATATATATATAATAATTAATATATATAAAAGGGGAGAGAGAGAGAGAGAGAGAGAGAGAAGAGAGAGAGAGAGAGGCACTCTACACACTTTTATGCACGCACACACCCACACACACACCCACACACACACAACACCCAACCCCTACACGCGCGCGCGCACACACACGCACACACACACACACACCCACACACACACAACACAAAACAACCACACACACCACCCCACACACACCACAAACCCACCACACACACACACACACACCACACACACACACACACAAAACACTTATTCGTTTTAAAAATTATATATAGAAAATATACATATATATGTTTTGATTTATAAATTTTAATAAATATATAATATTTTATATATATACATATATATATATATAAAATTATATTTTTAAAATTATATATATATATAATATATTATATATATATATATAATATTTTGGAAAAAAAATTTTGTTAAAATAATTCAAAATTAACATGTATAATATATATATTTTATATATATATATATATATATAAAACATATAAAACCCCCTATATATATATATTATATATATATATTTTAAATTATATATATTTTATTATGTATATATATATATATATATATATATATATATTTTATATATTTATATAAAATAATATATATATATTATAAAATTAAAAATGTACATGTGTGTGTGTGTGGGTTGTGCGTGTTTATATATCATATATTTTAATATTTATATAATATTATATATATAAAAATTATATATTTTTAAAATTTTGGTGGGGTTTTGTGTGGGTGTGTGTGTGGGGTTTGTGTTTTATATATATTTTATATAATTTTATTATATAATATATATATATATATTTCATAGGAAAAATTTTCCCGCATTGTTAAAAAAGATCTACAGTTCCCTTTCCCCTTCTACAGGGGCTAAAAAACCCAAAAAAAAAAATTGTACTAAAAAACCAGGAAAAGATTTAAACCTTTTCCCCGATTTTATCACAACCACAAAAAAAGATAAGAAAAACCCAACCCGGCCTTCATTTAATTCGTTTTTTTCCTTTAGTTTTATGAGGATTTTTATAGTAAAAAACCCCTAATCTGCGGGCCCATTTCCATAAAAAAACACTAAAAATTTTTTAGCCTCAATCACAAATAAATTTTATTTTCGAAATCCTGCTGAAAGTAGAGTTTTTTTATAAAAAAAAAGATAGAAAAAACGAAAAATAGAAGCTTCTTTCCCTAAAGGTTTTAAATTTTCCCAAAAAAAATATTACTCAAAATTACATATCTCATTTCTTTTAATTTTTTAAAGGAAAGAATAAACTCCAGGAACCCGGGAATAACCCGCGGAGGGAAATGATGACTGAAGAGGGGAATATACTTAGATATTAATCTACCCCCTTAAAAACCCCCCCTTTTTTCCGGGGTGTCTCTGTTCGGGAAAACCCCTTTTATCAGAAGCTTTTGCACTTACACAGTTTTGGTAAGGTTTTCTGTCAAGGGGAAAACCCCAAAAATAAACCCCCCAACCGGGGGGTTGGCGTTAGGCCGAAAGAAAGAGTGAGAGGCCCGTTCACTTCCCCTGTGTGGAAACTTTTGTCTTTGTCCCTGCCCCAGGTACAAATCCCTTTTAAATTTGGGGCTGGTTTTCGGTTCTATGACCTCTCTTTTGAATGGATAAAAAAAAAACAAAAAACAAAAAAACCACTGGTAAAATAAAAATATAAACAAAAAAAAGGACGGGAAACCCCGTTCTGAAAAACGGAAAAAATTTTTAAAAAACTTTAAATTTAAACTTTTAAAAAAGGGGGGATCCCGGGTGGTGCTGGCCAATTAAAAAAAAAAAACAAACAAACCTTTTTGTTTTTTTTAAATTTTAAATTTTTCCATGCCCCCCATTCCCCAAGAAAGTATAAAAAAAAAAAAAAGAATAAATAGAAAACGGCTCAAACACACCTTTTTTTCTGATCCCCGCGACCCCCACAGTACAGGGTAATCCCGGGGGACCACAAAACAAGGCCAGAGACAACCCTTTTGGATTTATTTACCAGAGGTAATTTTTACAAATTTGGGGCCCCTCTTTGTGGCAACAGTTTTTTTTAAAAAACTTAATACAAATTAATAGACGTAAATCTTTTAACCCAAAATTTTTCAACAATAAAAGTATTAAAAGGGTTCAGAAAAAAAAATAATGAAAGCTTTTAAAAAAAAAACCCCATTCAAAACCCCCATTTTTGGGGCGTTTTAAAAAAACAGCAGCAAAATCAATAAAACGTTTCATTTAATCCCGTAAAACAAAACCCAGAACAAAGTAAAATCTGTCACCCCAAAACATATGATATTACGAAAAGTGTCCTCTGTGAACCTTTCCCATACCTGATTTTAATCCTAATAAAGGTGGTGACGTAGGGAAAAATAAAAGCAAAAAAAAAAAAAAAAAAAAAAAAGTCGTTATGAAAAAAATTTATTTAAAATTAATAAAAATGATGATTAATGAAAATGACGATTTTAAATAAATTCTAAAGAAAAATAAAATCCCTTTAAAAACGTAAATAATTTTTTAAAAAATGGGAGGGTTGAATTTAAAAATTTAAAAAAGTTTTAAACCATAAGTAAAAGAAAAAAATGTTAAATGGTGAAAAAAAATTTAGTCCCCCCCTCCCAAAAAAAAAGACTTTAATGGGAATTTAAAAAAACCCAAAATACAAAAAACAATACAAATAAATTTAAAAAAAAAGTAGGGTACATTCACCAAAGGTTATTTTGCCCCCTACTGAAATTTGGGGGCAAAATTTGAAACTCCAAAAGGAAAAATCGGGGAAAAGACAATGTTTTATAGTTTTTTTTTGTACCCTTTTTTTTTAAAAAAAACCCTGGTTTTTGGGGCAAAAGGGGTTTTTCATGTTGGAATCGTGGGCCCGGGGGTCATCTCCAGCGGGGTTTAAACGCCCCCGCTGGGGTTACCAGGTTTGGGGTCAGGTTGGGGTTTTGGGGGAAACGAGGTGTCGGGGGCCCCGGGGGGTATTTGGGCGGAGGGGAAGGTCCCGGGATGGGATCTGTTTTGCCCCCCCGAAAAATGAGAAAAAAAACACAAAAAACCAGGGGGTGGAAATGAAAGAAAAGAGTAAGGGGAACAACGAGGAAAAAAAAGGTTTAAAAAGCGAGGGGGGATTAGTATGCGAGAAAAGGATACAAAAAAACGTAAATCCGAAGTGAACCCGAAAAGAAAAAAAAAAATTTAAAAAGGGGTGAATGGGGAGAAACGAGAAACAGAAAGCGAAGAAAAGTATAAAACCGAATACCGAAGGAACCGGGGGGAAAAGGGGGAAAACGAGATTATCAGGGTAGAAAGTAAGGACCGACGTAAGATTAGTAAGGGAATTGGGGAAAAGAAAAAAGGGGAAAGGGGAAAGAAAAAAAATGAACGAAAAAGAAGTGAGAAAAAAGGCCCGAGAGAAAAGTTGGGAAAAGGGCGCAAAATAACGGAGCAGAGGAAATGGGGTACATACATAAATATTTTATATATTTTATATATATATTTATAATTTTAAAAATTAAAGATATATAAATAAAAATAAAATGCATACCAAAAATAATTATATAAAAAATATATTTGATATAAAATATATGGAACAATTAAAAAGGGGAAAATATTTTAAAATTTTTAATAAATATAATATATTTTAAAAAATTAAAATAAAATAAGGTTACATAAATATGCCCATATATAATAAGAATTATAATAAAATATTTTAGAAATAAATTAAATTTAAAATACATAAAAACAAACACACAAACCCCACACCACACACACACAAAACAACACACACACACACAACACACACAAAACACACACACCACCACACACACACCCCAAAAACAAATCATATCCCAAAAACACACTATTTAATAAATTAAAATTATTATATTAAAAATATATATATATATATATGTTTTTATATACACAATATACAATTTTTACAATACATATTTACATACATTAAAACAAAAAAACACAAACAAAACCACCCACACACACACACACAACACAACACCACAACACCACACCACACCCACACCAAAACCAACACACACAACACACCCCCACTCATATACAAAAACCAAAAAAAAAAAAAAAATAATTATATAAATATAATAAATATAAATATATAATAATATTTATATAAAATATAAAAATTATACTATATATAAAATTTTAATATATATAAGAAATATATAAAATTACAACACATAATCACCACACTATATAGAAATAACACACACACATATATTTATACAAAAATTAAAAACTATATATATAAAATATAAATAATTTAATATAATATTTTATATTAAAATAACATTTTAACATATAAAAAATAATATATTATAAAAATTTATATATATTAATATATAAAAATTATAATATGTTTTATTTATATATACGAAACAATCTACACCCCACAGACACGCACACACCACACCACAACACACACACACAAACAAAACCCACACACTCCACCCACCCCCAACACAACACAACACACACAACAAAAAATTATATATTAATTAAAATATATATATATATACACACAATTATATATATATAATATTATATTATATTATTATACATAATATATAATAATTTTAATAATATATATAATATATAAACACACATAACATACATACTAAATATATATATATATAATTATATATAAATATATATATATATATTATATAATATTATTTAATATAACACTAATTTAAACCATATAAATGTATTAATATATAGAATAATATATATATATTATAATATATATATATTTAATATTAATAAAAATATATAGATATTATATATAATGACGGGGTTATATATATATTATTATTATATTTTAAATATAAATATAATATATAATATATTATTTAAAACCCCCACATTTATATTATATTATATATATTATAATTATTTTTATATAATATATATAATAATATATATATATATGATTTTTATGTACATCCTTCCTAAATGGTTTTTAAAAACCAACCTGGTCCAGCCCCGGGGTCGTGGTTAAGAAAGGGATAGCCCCAAGCTGAATTTTTTATGCAAAGAGTAGAATGTAAATGTTGAGGAGAATAGATGCAACCCTCTTTTCAAATATTTTCTATATGCTAATGTGTTCATATTTTCTAAATCCTTTTTGATTATGTTGGTTCAGATATATATTTTGTTATAATCTCATGCATATATAATCCCATTTAGTGTTTCTTCGTAATAAGTTTCAACTTGTTTTTCCTATCGGCAACATGTATCGTGGTGTTCTTTATTCCACAGCGTGTTCTTTCAAAGCTGTATCTGAAATAAAGATGATGCTTTATCCAGAGAAAGGCAAAAACGTGAATATCATGGAACGAGCAAGGGAGAATGGAGTTAGTGAACTGAACGAGACCAGCCATGACAGACGAGATACTGATCGTATTGTGTCGATGCTCTTTTGAACGTTATTATTCATGCCATTTGAGAACGAAATTAGCTCAGACGTGATATTAATAAACTTACACACATAGACAAAGGTACACACATTCACGCACACGTAGATAATAAAATTCACATATATATATATATATATATATATATATATATATATATATATATATATATATAATATATATATATATATATATATATCTGTGTGTGTGTGTGTGTGTGTGTCTCATATATATATTATATATATATATTATATATATATCTATATATATATATATAATATATATTATTATATATATTTATTTATCTATTTATTCATTTTAATATATATTTATTTATTTATATGCACACACACACACACACACACACACACACACACACACACACACACACACACACACACACACACACACACACACACACACACACACACACCACACACACACACACACACACACAACACATATTTATTTGTTTATTCATTTGTACATATGATCATTTTGATTAATATTTGTAGCTTACTTCTTAGATCTGCTCCTTGAAAAGTCATGATTCTCCCACAATCAGTCTACGCCAAACTATACTGAGGATTATGTCAGTAAAATTTCATTTCTCATGTTGAGTCATCGCTTTGTAGCGGTGCTGGAGTATCCTCCCTAGTGCGCAGCCTGGCAATGTAT
>NW_023662143.1:0-10000 GCF_015228065.2 Penaeus monodon | reverse complement strand
CACCCCAACGGTAAGTTAAATTATACAGCTCAGTATTTTTTGGTGCACACACACACACACACACACACACACACACACACACACACAACACACACACACACACCCAAACACACACACACACACACACCCCACACACACACACACACACGCTCATATATATATATATATTATTATATATATATATATATATATATATATATATATATATATATGTATACATATGTATATACATACATACATATATATATAGTATATTATATATTATATTATTATATATTATATATACATAAATATATGCATAGTATATATATACATACATACACATACGTATATACATATAAAATATATATTTTTTTTACCTTTTTATATATCTATAATATAAATTATATATTTATATATATATATATATATAATATATATATATATTAATAAACTGTGCATATTTTAAAATATATATAGATAAATATATATAATTATAATATATAATATATATATATATATTATATATTTTATATATATATATAATACATAACTTTACTTATATACCTATATATATATATATATATATATATATATATTATATATATATATATATAGATATATATATATATATATATATACATCACATATTATATACCATATATATATATATATATATAATATATATATATATATTATAAAAAATATATATATATATTAATATATATGATTACAATGATGATTCACCGGAGATAAAAAGAAGAATTGCCATTGCCAAAAATGCCACAATTGCTCTCAATAACATCTGGAAAGACCGAAGCATCCCTTACGGACAAAGCTGAGGTTTTTAAAATCATTAGTTTTCCCAATTGCATCATATGGTTCTGAGTGTTGGGTGCTGAAGTAGATGGGACAAGAAAAGATCAATATTTTTTAAATGTGGTGTTATTAAGAGAGTACTGCGTATTAGCTGGACAGAGAAGAAGACGAATGATGAAGTGGGAGAAAAATAAATTGTAAAGACCGGCTGTTGGACATCTTGAACAAAGGAAATTAAAGTTATTGGTCATGTAATGAGAAGTAAAAGTATTGAGAAAAACTTGCTGACAGGGATGGTGATAGGAAACAGAGGAAGAGGCAAACCAAAGACAAGACTGAGACATCAAAGATTTTTTGGGGGTTGTCGAGGGTTTACAAGTGGAAAGAAAAGCGTAAGATCGAGTTGAGTGGCTAAGGGAGGTGGAGAGGTCCACGGTGCTCAAACATGAGCATACCGTTATTGATGATGATATATTAATATATATATATATATATTTTATATAAAATATATATATATATATATAATATTAATATACAACTATGTATATATATATATAATATATATTATATATATATATTATATAAAATATATATATATATATGTACATGTAAAATATTCAAATATATATATATATATATAAAATATAAAAATTTTTAGGTATTATAATTAGGAGGTATATCATATATATACCTGGTATAAATATATATTGTTATATTATATTTTATATGTATGTATATATATATAATATATATATATATATATATATATATATATATATAATATATATATATATATGTTTTGTGTGTGTGTGTGGTGTGTGTGGTGTGTGTGTGTTGTTTTGTGGTGTGTTGTGTGTGTGTGTATAATTATATGATACATTCTATCTATATATATAATAAAATTTTATATATACACCATATGAAACACCCTCTCTTTATAATATACAGTCTCTTTGCATAACTTTCTGCATGGAAAGTAGTTTGAAGAACAATTCAAGTTTTTATATAACTATATTCACCCCGTTTATGGAAGTGAGAAACGTGAAGGAGAATGCTTACTTTAATTTTTAAAACTCCCATGCCGTATTGCAATGGAACGACGATATGACGACTGCGGGTATGATTTGGGGGAAGTCGCTTTCCCTGGGTGCAAACATTCTTAATGGAATTCAGATTGCCAAATATGGGTGGATGTAATGACACAGCATAATCTCAGTATGTGGCTGAAATCACGCCTTCACGACACTGATCGTGTGGGGCTGTTAGCTTGAACAAGGTTAAAATGGCTTGGGCTTGGGACCACCTGGGCCCTCACGATGGTAGAAAATCTCGTTCAGGATTTCCACATACACATGTTCTGTAAATCAGCCAGGCCCGAATCCGTGAACTCCTCGACTCCACTGCTGGGGCTTTCCACTCAGGCAGCCCAGTGGTATCTGCCAGTCTGCATGCTGCAGTGTAATGCCAGCAGAAAATTAAAGGAGGTCAAAATCTCTTGAAGTAGGATTGTTAAAAAAAAGAAAACAATTAACTAAGAAGAACATTATTCTGGTAAGGGGACTTGAAAACTAACTACAGCCATGTCCCTTTTTAAACCAGTCAAATATGAGGGGTGTTGCCTCTGAGTATCAAATGGTTTTCTTTGGACTCATGATATTCAAGCACTTCAATGCAAGCTTCCTATTTATCTTTATATAGCACACGATTATAGTTCTGAATGACATTATTTGGTCTTCCTCTTTAGTGCTTTTAAAGACCCACTTTAGCCTTGGTGGATCTGGTTGTTTGGGGTAGCTAAGATTCCTCAGAGTAAAGTGCAATTATGATGCTACAAATGGTTTTTGAAGTCTCCATTGCTAATACTGCCATGATATGAGGACTAGCCATATCAGCTCCAACACAATATATGAATCTTCATCTGTTGTGAGTTTGAAAAAAACACGTACCAACCTTTCTGAATCAAACTAACGTTTCATCTACGCCCTATTTAAAAATATGTAAATGTATATTACATTCTTTTTAACAAACATATTTGCGGGTGTGATTATAGGCTACATGCGGGGAAAATTGTAAAATTATAAGTTATTATTTGGTTATGATTTAAATCAAGTTTAAATATGGCAATTTTGTATATAACATTAGGTTCGATTTGAAATAATGCATGTATTGCTTAGTTTGTCAATTAATTACTATTAATACTGTATCCCCCTTTCCCAGTGGAATAGGCTTCATTCATTATGCCAAACATAAAAATATATATATATACAAATATATAATATATATATTATATATAAAATATATAATATATATACATATAATAATATATATGTATATATATATATTAAATATATATACACATTACATATTATTTGTTGTGTGTGTGTGGGTTTTAAGTGTGTGTGTGTGTGCGTGTGTGTTTTGTGTGTTGGTGTGTGTTTTGTGTGTGTGTGTGTGTGTGTGTGTGTGTGTGTGTGTGTGTGGTGTGTGCCCACGCTTTAAAATCTAACATTTTCAAAAATACCCAATCCTTTACCATATAACGGGCTATTACATCATTTTTCTTTTACTTTCACATATAATCCCTCAGAGACTGAAGTGGATGAAGTAAAAAGGGAAGAACTACACGCGAAAGAAACCACATAACTAAATCCTGTAGAGAAGCAATAGCCCTGAAAGACAACTGCGATTTTGTTCATCAGAGCAGGGTGGTATAGACAGGACGGGATATAGTTCTGTCCATGAAAACCAAAAAATTAGAATCGAGTAGTGATGAACTAGACAAACAATGGGTGAAGACTACCAGAAGCAAAAAAACAGTGAAAGTGCATTGTATTCAATGCATCAGTGCAAGTAGTTAGCAAGATGATAGATATTAATGTTTCCAATGTAAACCACAAGGTAGAATCATCACCCTGTCCAGAAAATAATACTAGCAAAAGTATATCATATCACAGTCCAGATAAAATAACCAGCAAAGTGCACTGCCACTCAATACATCTATTCAGGACGTTAACCCACTAGTTCAAAATGTTAGCAGTAAGGACTGATATGAATGCCATCCATATAAACGACAAACAAGAGACTTCTAAAAGTAAATCTAGCAAAAATGCACCATCTTGTCCAGAAAAATACTGGCATGAATGTATCACACCTGACAGGCCATTAGAGCATGACGGTGTTGAGAGGACAGATAAAATGCTATCTATATAAACAAAAAAAGTAGAGTTAACTGATGGATAGCAAGCAAAAATGCAATATCACATCTAATTAAGGATACTGGAAAAAACTGCTTTGCAACCAGCCCTTTGGAAAAGATAGCACTGAAAAGACAGAAAATAATGATGTCCATGTAAACCATAAAGTAGAAGCAGCTGACTGTAAAGCAAGCAAAAATGTTATGCCCTGTCCAGAAAATGATACTGGCAAGGCTATTTGCAATCAGGGCCATTAGGACAAGATGGTACTGAAGAGACAGAAAATAATGCTATCCATTTTAAAAAACAAAGAATCAGCTGAGGTATAGCAAGCAAAAATGTACTGTCTGCCCGAATATGGCAAGGCGTTTCACCAATCAGTCCATTAGGGCAAGAGGGGACTGAAAAAAAAGAACAAAATGCTGTCCATATTAACAATAAGGTAGAATCAGCTGATTGTAAAGCAGGCAAAACTACACTGCCTTGTACAGAAAAGAATACTGAAAACGTTGGCTTCGTCTATCAGTCCATTAGTGCAATATGATGTCGACAGGACAGGGAAAAGATGCTGTCGAGAGGACAGGAAATGATGCTGTCCATGATGCCAGTAAAGGAAATGGGGAATGCACTACCCTGTCAGGAAAAGAAAACCGGTCGTTAATGAATAATCATTTTGAGCGGGCAGATAATGTTAATGTAAACCATGAAGAGCATAGCCAAATGGTGAACAAAATGGTTATTCCACCGGTTAGTCCAGAGAAAAAAAATGAGGAGAATGTATATTCATATAATAGTCAGTTAGTTCAAAATGTTATTGAGAAAACTGAGAATAGGGGATCTGTATTAGATTCCAAAAATATGGAAGACATTCATATAGCAGCAAGGAACGGGATGCAGATGGGGTGCTTAAAATGCTCGAAAAGGGCGAAGACCCCTCTGCTTTTACAAGTGCTAATAACACCCCACTCCATTATGCAGCCTATGAAGGCCATACTGAGGTTGTGAAATTATTATGGACAGAAAAGGGGGACCCAACATTTTGAATAATATGGTGACACTCCACTTAATCTTGTTGAAAAAAAATGGAAAGACTGAAGTTGTAAAAATATTGTGGTAAATGCGAATATCTGGATGTAAATAACCAAGTGCAACAAATGAAACGCTACTTGCATATGCAAGACATGGGGGGGAAAAGCCAATGCTAAATGTTTTTAAAAAACCCCAGAAACTATTTCACCTGGGGGCAATACACCCTCCACTGTGCATCACTGGCTGGTACACAGATGTGGTTCGTTTGCTGTTAATGAAAAAAGAGATGCTAAAGGTGCGATCCCACCCAAACACACACCTTTGCATTATGTGCTCTCAGAGGGATGCCATTTCGTCAAAACTGTTGGTCAGTCATGGAGCCGATCCTAATGTAAAGACGAACGAAATAAAAACACCTCTTTATTATGCCGCTCTTAGCGGACCACACTCCCGGGAGTCGAGCTGCTGGTGGATGAAAGAGCAGACACAAACATTCTGACAGACATGGGACTCTCAGTCCTTCACAAGGCTTTCCCTTTTATGGAAGGCTAAACCACTGTGCAGAAACTTGTTTAACTACAAGTTACACTTACCAGCATGCGTGACAAGAAAACATTTAAATGCAGAAAGACACAGCTGTATCCGTGGTCATGTACATATAGCGTGGGGCTCAACAAAATTGCACGTCACGCTTCTTTACAAAGCATAAAAAACTTAAAGGTAAATAATCATCATCGCAGATCATGACATTTGATGAAAATTAAATATGGCAAGACACAGAGCAAAATAAAATTTTAAATGTATAATAAAACCCATTTTTTATTTCAGAATAAATTTTTGTGAACCTATACACACAGAGCGGAGACTTCTACCACACTTTCTTTCAGAGAGAAGAACGCCAGCGCGAAGCTCTAGCCACTGCCATACCTTCGGCGTCGCGACATGCACTACCCAAAACGAGCAGGCCGGACGCTGCTCCACGTGGCCGCGGGGCAGAACGACCCAAATCAAAATCCGGGTTCTGCTGGAGCGCGGCGCCCTGCCCACCGCTCGCACCCACGACGGCAAGACGCCCTTTGGACCCCGCCCGGGAGAAAGGCCACCCGGAGGCTGCAAGGACGATTGCAGACACGATTAAAGTTGAAGAAAAGGTAGTGCACTTATTTCGGAACAATTCCATTTGAAAGTTAATTTTTGTCGTTATTCCCCCCCCGGGCCAATTTACTAGATGTTTGTTACGAGCCGACAGGGGCAAAGTCATAGGTAAAACCCACTAACCACGCGGACGTGAAGGGTTAGTGGTTTAGTGCATTATTCGCAAATAAACCCAAAATTTATACTTTTGATGTTGCACTTTTCAGCATATTACTTTTAAAATTTTTTCTAAACTTTCTTCAAAAAGAAAATAAGAAATATAAGTGGAATTTACTCACTCTTTTCCTTTCGGCACACACACACACACACACAACACACACCACACACCACCACACACACACAACACACACACACCACCCCACACTACACACACAAGCACACACACACACACACACACACACACACACACACACCACACACACACACACACACACACACACACACACACAACACACAACATATATATGTGTGTGTGTGTGTGTGGGGTTTTATGCGTGCGTGCGTGCGTGAAAGCATGCATGCATGCATGCATGCAGCATACATACATACCTCATACATACATACATACATACATAAACATACCAAACACACACACCACCACACACACACACACACACACACACACAAACAATCACACAGAAAAACCCACAAATCCACACAAAAAACACACACACACACACACACACACACACACCCCACACAAAACACACACACACACACACACACACAAATATATTTTATATATATTATTAATATTATTTTATATATATATATAAGTGTGTGTGTATATGTATATATTGTGTATATAAATGCGTAGAGGCCGCGGTGGCCGAGTGGTTAGAGAATGGGACTAAAGGGACTGTTCGAGGGTTCGACTCACCGCCGCGTTTTTTCTCTTGGTCAAGGAACTCACCTCGATTGCCTACCTAGCCAATGGGTGGGCAGGCCAGCACAAATCAGTGCCGGTCCAAAGCCCGGGTAAATAGAGAGGGTTGAGGTCAGGAAGGGGATCCGGCCCTAAAAGGATGCCAGAACCCGATCATAGGGGACCCATATAAGAATGGAAAAAAGCTAAAAAAAAAAAGTGTATATATACACATATAAATATACATGCATACATATACATACACCACACACACACACACACACAACACACACACCACGCACACACACACACACACACACACACACATATATAATATTAAAATATATATAATATAATATATATATATATAATATATAATATATATATATAATAATTGAGTGTGTGTATTTATGTATGTATGTATGTATGTATGTAATACATTATACAGCTTTCCATATTTAAATTTCAAAATATATACATGTATATATATATATATTATATATAATATTATATATATATATATATATATATACTATAATATACAATATATGTATACACATATACATATTAATATACATATATTTATATATACAAATATATATTTACACATATATATGTATATATTTATTTTATGACATATGCATACATTATACTACATACTATAAATATATATATATATATATATATATATATATATAATATAATTTTATATATATATGAAATATTCCTTTAGGAATGAAGCTTCTTCATGAAAACTAGTCCAGGTTGAACAGATGTAAGCCCGGTTGATAAGTGTAGTAAGGTTACTAAGCTTGTAAATATGAAGAATATAGCTGAGATAATGTAGTCCACTGGTTTTGGACTTATCAACCTACACTAATCAACCTACACTAATCAAAACCCACACTTATCAACCTACACTTATCAACCTACACTAATCAACCTACACTTATCAACCTACACTTATCAACCTAAACTTATCAACCTACACTAATCAACCTACACTTATCAAAACTACACTTATCAACCCACACTAATCAACCTACATTTATCAAAACCCACACTTATCAACCTACACTTATCAACCTACACTTATCAACCTACATTTATCAAACCTACACTTATCAACCTACACTTATCAACCGGGCTTGCAACATCTGTTCAACCTGGGCTAGTTTTTATGAAGAAGCTTCATTCCTAAAAGGGAATATTTCACTACTAATGGGTACCCAGGGGCCGCGGTGGCCGAATGGTTAGAGCGTCGGAATCAAGACTGTCACGACGGTAATCTGAGTTCGAGGGTTCGAGTCAACCGACCGCCGCGTTGTTTCCCTTTGGGCAAGGAACTTCACCTCGATTGCCTGCCTAGCCACTGGTTGCCCAAGCCAGCTCAAGTCAGGCCGGGTAAATAGAGATGGTGACTCGATAAAAACACGGGCGGAAGGCAATGGCAAACCACCGCTCTAAATTGCTAAGAAAAAATCATGGAACCCCATGATCGTCAAGGCCGCGGTGGCCAAAATAGTTAGAGCGTCGGACTTCAACACTGTTACGACGGCAATCTGAATTCGAGGGTTCGAGCCCCGACCGCCGCGTGTACCCTTGGGCAGAGAACTTCACCTTGTTTGCCTCCCTAGCCACTGGGTGGCCAAGCCAGCCCAAGTCAAGTGCTGGTCCCAAGCCCGGATAAATAGAGAGAATGATTACCTAAAAGTACCACCGGCACTCTCCGTGGAAAGGAACTGGGGAACCCTACCACGTACTCACTCCCAAAAGCATCACAACGTGAAAACTGCAATTGAGTATCATGCTGTGACCACGGCGGCTCAGACATGAACCCTACCGTTAAATGATGATGATGATATATATATATATATATTGATAGATAGATATATATATTTTTTTATATATATATATATATATAGATAGATAGATAGATAGATAGATAGATAGATAGATAGATAAAAGCATCATAATAATAACAAAAATTTATACACCTTTGCAATAAAAAGTTTATCTAGAAACTTACGATGCGATTCGTAATCAATGAAAGTATAAGTCACTGTCTGAGACTACGTGAAATATATCTGAAAAATATGTGTTCTGATTTGGGTGCCGGAGAGTATCAAATGTTTGCCTTTAATGTAAGGTCGCCTTTTTCCCGATGGAAACCACCACCAGCAACAAAAAACAAAACATATTCAGAAGCATGTTATGGATATTATCGTTTAACCATTATCAAAAAAAGATCTCTTTCCATTAAATGATGATTAACAACCATTTTCCTCAGAGTCAGTAAAAATCGGTATAAAAAACTGACCTGTAGATTCTGAAAAAAAATCCTATTGCTTTTTCAGGAATGCGAAAGGAACAGGCTATATGCTCGCTTGCTGCATTTGATAACAAGGGTAGCAAAAGTTAACTTACAAGGAGATAATGAGGAACAGGCAGCCCTTCTAGCAGCCGTAAAAGAGGCCAGCTCACTTCTGGCTTCGGTGCCCTTTGGAGCCCCCAGAAGGGCACTCGTGCCCCGCGCTCCACCTTGCCATTGCAAACCAATTGCACTCCTCGTTGACTCTGCTGTTAGCTGTTGGAGCGCCAATGACATCGTCTGCTGACGGCTTTTGGGCCCAGTGCAGTTGGCATGGAATACCCCAGAGTCACAACTTGGGTTTGGGGTTGTTGTTACAAGGGTGAGCTATATAAGGAATATGTTTCTATGATACTCATGGTTAAAAAGGGAAAAAATTACAAAGGGAAAGAAAAACCTACGGACACTGAATTTAGTGGAAAATTGGTATTAATTATTCGATGGCTCGTTTAAATTAGGAAAAGTCATTTTTTCAAATCCATTTTTCCATAGTGAAAAATGTATAGTTACCCACTAAATCCTGTATGTTGATACCTGACATGCAACACCAGCCACAACTCTTAAGAATTAACTATAAAAAATACGCAG
>NW_023662142.1:12500-16542 GCF_015228065.2 Penaeus monodon | reverse complement strand
GCTCAGGTATCAACAGAATAACAGCACGAGTGACCGCTCAAGCTAATCATAGATAGTATAACAATGAAGGAGGAGGGGGGATAAGGAATAACGTCGTCTAATTCATACAATAATGTCTTCGTTTCTTCTTTTCCAGTATTATGCTGAGTCTTCTGCAAGGTAACAGTAACGCAATACTGTTTTGCTACACTAAAACCAAGGAGACAACAGGTCAATGTCCTTCGGAGTCCTGGTCTGCACCTTCCTTATGCTTAATTACAAATATTAAGCGAGTACCACCTGGTCACCCCACGTCGTACATCTGTCATCTACAGAGGAAGAGGCCAACGGGAAAGTCCAGGTCACGGTGATCGCATACGGGAGGAAATATGACGTTTTCTTCGGGGGTCCTCACACTCCAAGAAATCCAAGAAAAGAAAGAACTCTTCCTAGTATATCGAAAGCCAGGCAAAAGAGAGAAGAAAGACAGTCGTAAACAGTCGAGAGAGAGAGAGAGAGAGAGAGAGAGAGAGAGAGAGAGAGAGAGAGAGAGAGAGAGAGAGAATCTAAATGCAGATTACTATTTGCAGTTCATCTTCATTGGGCTTTAAAATTAATTACAAAACCTACTAATAACTGCAGTAACATTACTTGTAACATTTGAAGATAATGCTTAAAAATGTATGCAAATAAGAACAGTCATGATACTGTTTCATATGGTAATAATTGAGATAGCGAGCATCTTAACATTTAAGACATGACCATCTTATAAAATCCATATAATATAGAATATTTTAGTTCTATTTCTTTTCCTAATTCGTAACAACCACATCCCACTTTGTAATTATTAGTGAATTAAGAATAAATTCATGAAAGGAATTTTACTTGTAAATCAACAGAAGTCTCGGTAAATTTGGCAATGGCACCTAACACCGATTTCCAGGTGAAGACTTTCTGAAAGCTCTTGTTGTGTTTCGAACGAATGTAGGCTCACTTCCGTCGCAAACGAAACACAGGACGATATCGATCCGATAGCTAGGGAGGGTATGGTAAGTGTCAAAATTGAGGAAATTGAGGGGTATATATATCAACAAACACGACATTTCGTGAGTTATTCGGTCAGAATGATATTTTGAAATAAATTTGAATTTGTATTTCTGATAACGCAATGGAGGCTAGTGTTCGAGGATCGAGTCTCCTTAGGGTTATTACATTTGTTATTTCATGCTCGGCGTCCACGGAACTATCCCGGAAATAGATAATGCATTTCCCGACCGGGCCCCTTAACCGGCCGGAGGGGGGTGGGGGGTAGGCGTTGTTATAGCTGGGTTGGGCTTCCTCGGTGTCCCGAAGTAGTGTCCGAGTCCCCTATTGCATACAAATACTCTTAAAATGATACGTCAGATTTAGAAATATTCAAAGGGGAATAGTCGGGGTCTATGCACTGGGCTATTTTAAAATGTCCATTAGATTTTTTGTTTGGTTGAAAGAACCCCTTTTAAAAGAATTATGTCAAATTTCGGACACATAGATTGTCAACCAAAATGTTCCTTAACAATTAAGGCTCTAGCTCGTTGTTCATTTAGTGTATTACATAGTATAGGTCGTGTTACGTTATAATGGATAGGGTATGGCTAAAGTTATATCGGTACTCATCTTCCACGGGTGATCAACAATAGCGGAAAATATATAGAATTATGCACTATTAATCTTATTACATACCTTCATACATACATATATACATACATACATATGTACATACATATATATATATATATATATATATATATATATATATATATATATATATATATATATACATATATATATATATATATATATATATATATATATATATATATATATATATATATATACTTATTTATGTACAATATATGTATGTATAAATGATCTACCCATGTGAAGCCTGTATTATATCAGTTACTATATCCTTCTTTATAGAGGTAGTATCAACGGAGAAAGTTGAATCAACTTTCACCTGTTGAATTAAGCAATAATCAATAAACAACGCTGTAATTATCTGCTGACCAACACTGAATATAAGATTCAGAAATGTGTAAGTAAGTAAGGTTTGCAACATGTACACCCAAAGAAGTAGTTGTTGCAATGTGGATCGGTTGTGCAGGAAGAGCAACTGTTGAAATGCATACAGAGCTTTTACTGTTGCTTTATTCCTCCCTTTATTGTGAATTTATAGATAGAATATAATATACGTTTAAAAGATATCTATATATCTATCTGTCAGTCTGTCTATGTATATGTATATTATATATCTATATCTATATCTGTCTGTCTATAGATATATACATATATATAAATGTATATGTATATATATATATATACATATATATATATATATATATATATATATATATATATATATATATATATATATATATATATATATATATATATATATATATATATATATATATGTATATGTATATATAGGTACATATCTGTAGACAGACAGATATAGATATAGATATATATACATACATGTATATATGACTATTTATGCATATATGTGTATATGAATATGTAAAAATATATGTATAAATATATTTACACACACACACACACACACACACACACAAACACATATCATCATCATCATCAAGGGGCTAACGCCGACGGGGGCGCATGGCCGCATCCACCCTTCGCTTCCAGCCACGAGGATCCCTCGAGGCGAGTCTCCAGGCAGGCACACGGCCCATCTCTAGTTCCTCGCGACAGGTCTCGTCGAGCTGCCCAAGCCATGATCTCCTAGGACGTCCCACAGTCTCCTCCACCCAGGGTTGTCTCGCAGAGAGACAACCTGATGGGCAGGGTCGTCCATAGGGAGGCGAGCTAGGTGGCCATATAGCCTGAGTTGGCGATCCCGGATTATGCAAGTAACAGGTCCCATGCCAGTCTCACGGTGTAACCGCCGGTTGGACACGTGGTCTTGCCAACTGTACCCCATGATCCGGCGAAGGGACTTGTTACAAAAGGCATCAAGGCGAGACTCCAAGGCACTGGATAGCGTCCAGGTTTCGCTTCCATAGAGCAAAACTGGAAGTATCAAGGCCTTGAAGACACGCAGCTTGGTCCATCTGCATAGGTACCGACATCTCCAAACGCTCTTTTTGATCGAGTTCATGGCTCCTGTTGCCAGACCAATCCGTCTACTGACTTCCTGGTCTGACAACCCAGAGATATGGACTACGCTACCAAGGTATGTAAAACTTTCTGTGACTTCAACGTCCTCGCCGCAAGCATGGATTGACTGAACGGGTTCCCCTAACAGGCCCCCAAAGTCCTGAATCTTGGTTTTGGGGTCCAGGAGACCTCTGGGGCCTAGGGGCTTTGCCTCATTGCTAAATGCATCAAGAGCCGCCACAAGTGACTCCAAGGACTCAGATAGGATGGCAACATCGTCGGCAAAGTCAAGGTCTGAGACCTTAATATTGCCTAGTGTTGCTCCGCACTGACTTTGGCTAGTAGCTCTGCCCATTATCCAGTCCATACAAGTGTTGAAAAGTGTGGGTGCAAGGACACAGCCTTGCCTCACCCCTGAATTAACAGGGAAGAAGTTCGACATACCCCCACCACACTTTACAGCACTTTCAATACCAGTATAGAGGCTTGCTATCAGGCCAATAATCTGTGTCGGAATTCCCCTGAGCCTCAGGATCTCCCATAGCGATTCCCGATGCACCGAGTCAAACGCCTTCTTGAGGTCGATGTAGGCTGCAAGCAACCCACGACCAAACTCACGACGGCGTTCCACAATTACTCGAAGCGCTAGTATGCGGTCTATTGTGGACTTGCCAGGAGTAAATCCAGACTGCTCCGGTCTCTGGTGCCTCAGTAGGTGGTTGCGGATCCGTTTCAGAAGAATGTGAGCGAGAACCTTGCCTGGTATGCTGAGCAGTGTAATGCCACGGTAGTTGCTACAGTCCCATCGATCCCCTTTCCCCTTCCAGAGAGGGATGACCACGCCCTCAGCAGGTCAGGGGGAATGGTACCAGACTGCCAAATGGCACTCAGGACTGTATGC
>NW_023662141.1:10000-12500 GCF_015228065.2 Penaeus monodon | reverse complement strand
AATAACCATGACAATAACAATAATAATAAATATAATAATAATATTAATAAATATAATAATAATAATTATAAATAAAATGATAAAAATAATAAAGATGATAATTATGATAATATTAACAATAATAATGATAATAACTATATCAAGATAACAATAACAGAAACTCTACCTTCATCACCACTAACAATAATATTAATGATAATAAAAACAATAATATTGATGAGAATAAAGGTAATAACATATCTTATGATATTTTCAGCAACGTCAATAATATGAAAAGTAATCAAATGATCAAATTTGAATAATGATAACAAAGCTGATAACATTCCAGGTTATATGTGTATTCACATTACCAGAAACAACCCTCCGATTCAAAAACAAATATATGCAAAACGAACGAAGCAAACAATATATCTATATAGAAAAAAAACGATAAAAATAATAGACGGAATGAAAAGAAAATAACCCACCTTATACTCGTTCTCCATGTCGCCGTTGTTGAGTCGCAGTGTTGCCAGAGCAGGGACCAAGGGCGGACTGTGCGCGCGCCCGCCGCCCTCCCTCCCGCTAGCCTTACCTTTGGAGGGGGGCGGGGGCGCGCGCATTCCACTCTTCGCACTCCTGGATATGATTCATGCATCACGGTCTGAGGGTGCCATGGATATAGGCTGTTGTGTATGAATTCCATGGCATGCGTGTTTGTCACACATACACACAAACATACCTAAACACAAACATGCACCCACCCACCCATTCACACACACACACACACACACACACACACACACACACACACGCAGACACGTGTGTGTGTGGGGGGGGGGGGTTGTGCGTGCGTGTGGTGTGTGTGTGTGTGTGTGTGTGTGTGTGTGTGTGTGTATGTGTGTGGTGTGTAGAGTGAAAGAGAGAATATATATATATATATATATATATATATATATATATATATATATATATATATATATAATATATATATGTATATATAGACACATATATGCATACACACACACACACACACACACACACAAACATATATATATACATATATATATATATATATATATATATATATATATATATATATATATATATATATATATATTCTTATACGGTAGGTTCATGTTTGAACCGCCGTGGTCACAGCATGATACTTGTAGTTTTCATGTTGTGATGCTCTTGGAGTGAGTACGTGGTAGGGTCCCCAGTTCCTTTCCACGGAGAGTGCCGGTGTTACCTTTTAGGTAATCATTCTCTCTATTTATCCGGGCTTGGGACCAGCACTGACTTGGGCTGGCTTGACCACCCAGTGGCTAGGTAGGCAATCGAGGTGAAGTTCTTTGCCTAAGGGAACAACGCGCCGGCCGGTGACTCGAACCCTCGAACTCAGATTGCCGTCGTGACAGTCTTTGAGTCCGACGCTCTAACCACTCGGCCACCACGGCCTATATATATATATATATATATATATATATATAATATACATATATATATATTATATATATATATATATATATATATATATATATATACATATATACACACACGCTAAGCAAATTCATTCTTTAAATTTTGTATGTCTTTGTAAGTTAAATTTGTAAAATTAATCAACGGTTTCAATATCATCTACATTTACAATTACAACATTTTGATAAAATAGCCATTATTTACTGGTATTTATGTAAAAGTCCTTTTTTTCATTTTTGCTGGCTGTATCTCTGTGGGTCAGTTCTGTCTAGTTCATCTATTGATTCGACTTTAAGGACAACTTCTGCATATACTGTTACAAGTTTACCTCCTATTATGATGGAACTTCAAAGTTTTCAAGCGTACTTTTCATTATCAATCTGCAGAGATGTTAAAAATATTTGGGAATAGAATGCCTATAAACATACACGTGTGTGTGTGTGTGTATGTATTATATATATATATATAATATATATATATATGTAATATATATACATATATATATATACATATATATAATGCATATATATGTATATATATATATATATATATATATATATATATATATATATATATATATATATATATATATATATATATATATACATATATATGCATTATATATATATATATATATATATATATATATATATATATATATATATATATATATATATATATATATATATATGACTGCTGTGATAGTCCAGTAGTTAGAGCACTGGACTCCGACCCTCCTGGTCCCGAGTTCAATTCCCCGTCGCGGCAGTCGTGAAAATGCCTGCGCTCTACTGCTAGCCTGAGCCTGATCTCACGGCGAGAAAACGACATGTCGCCTTGAGAAGTCAAACGTAGGTGTCACAGGGGAAGTCGCCGCCGTGGCATTTATTCTTTTGTATAGGTTGGAACAATATTGATTCCATCTATCTTTGACTTCTTTTCCATCACACAAAACAAGTCCATCTTCAGTTTTGATAGTGTCCATTGTAGGTTTAAATTTCCGTGTGATGTTTCGTACTCCTGGTAGAGTTCTTTAATT
>NW_023662141.1:0-2500 GCF_015228065.2 Penaeus monodon | reverse complement strand
ATGCATGAATCATATCCAGGAGTGCGAAGAGTGGAATGCGCGCGCCCCCGCCCCCCTCCAAAGGTAAGGCTAGCGGGAGGGAGGGCGGCGGGCGCGCGCACAGTCCGCCCTTGGTCCCTGCTCTGGCAACACTGCGACTCAACAACGGCGACATGGAGAACGAGTATAAGGTGGGTTATTTTCTTTTCATTCCGTCTATTATTTTTATCGTTTTTTTTCTATATAGATATATTGTTTGCTTCGTTCGTTTTGCATATATTTGTTTTTGAATCGGAGGGTTGTTTCTGGTAATGTGAATACACATTATACCTGGAATGTTATCAGCTTGTTATCATTATTCAAATTTGATCATTTGATTACTTTTCATATTATTGACGTTGCTGAAAATATCATAAGATATGTTATTACTTTATTCTCATCAATATATTGTTTTTATTATCATTAATATTATTGTTAGTGGTGATGAAGGTAGAGTTTTGTTATTGTTATCTTGATATAGTTATTATCATTATTATTGTTAATATTATCATAATTATCATCTTTATTATTTTTATCATTTTATTTATTATTATTATTATATTTATTAATATTATTATTATATTTATTATTATTGTTATTGTCATGGTTATTATCATTATGTTCACTACATTCTTTTATTATCAATATTATTGTTAATGTTATGATTAATATCAATATCTTTATTATTATTATTATTATTATTATTATTATTATTATTATTATCATTATTATTATTATTATTATTATTATTATTATTATTGTTATTGTTGTGTTATTATTATTATTATTATTATTATTATTGTTATTATTATCCTCCTCATCATCATCATCATTATTATTACAATTATCATTGCTATTACTATGATATTGCTAGTAGTGGTAATAGTAGTATTGTTACAATCACTAATAGTATTATTGATATTATCATTAACATCATTTTCATTATTATTATTGATATTATTTTTAACATTACTGTAATCATTATCATTTTCATAAGTATTGTTATTATTATCATTTATAGTATTGTTACAATAATATTTCTTCTCAATTATATCATTACTTCTTTAGTTATTAGTTTTATTATTACTATTATTAATAGTAGTAACAGTATTTATTATATTATTTTATTATTATTGTTATTATATTATTATTATTATCATTATTATTATTATTATTATTATTATAATTATTATTATTATTATTGTTATTATTATATTATATTATTTTCTCATTATTATTATTATTTTTTAATTATTATTATAATGACAATAATAAGGATAAAGATAATAATAATAATAATAATAATAATTATTATTATTATTATTATTATCATTATTATTATGATAGTAAAAGTTATTATTATTATAATAATGATAATATTAATAATGATAATAATAATAATAATAATAATAATATTAATAATAATAATAATAATAATAATAATAATAATAATAATAATAATAATAACGATAATAATAATAATAATGAAAATAATAATAATAATAAAATAGGTAAAGAGAAATATTATCATTATTATTATTATTATTATTATTATTATTATTATTATTATCATTGTTGTTGTTGTTGTTATTATTATTATAATTTTTATTATTGTCATTATTGTTGTGTTGTTGTTGCTATTATTATTATTATTATTATTATTATTATTGTTATTATTATATTATATTATTATTATTATTATTATTTGTAGTATTATTATATTATCCTCATCATCATCATTATTATCTACAATTATCATTGCTATCCTATTACTACTGATATTGCTAGTAGTGGTAATAGTAGTATTGTTACAATCACTAATAGTATTATTGATATATCATTAACATCATTTTCATTATTATTATTGATATTATTTTTAACATTACTGTAATCATTATCATTTTCATAAGTATTGTTATTATTATCATTTATAGTATTGTTACAATAATATTTCTTCTCAATTATATCATTACTTCTTTAGTTATTAGTTTTATTATTACTATTATTAATAGTAGTAACAGTATTTTTATTATTATTATTATTATTATTATTGTTATTATTATTATTATTATTATCATCATTATTATTATTATTATTATATTATTATATTATTATTATTTATTATTATTATTATTATTGTTTATCATTATTATTATTATTATTATTATTACTATTATCATTATTATTATTATTTTTGATAATAATAATAATAATAATAATAATAATAATAATAATAATAATAACGATAATAATAATAATAATGATAATAATAATAATAATAATGAAAATAATAATAATAATAAAATAGGTAAAGAGAAATATTATTATTATTATTATTATTATTATTATTATTATTATGTTATTATTGTTATTATTATTATTATTATTATTATTATTATTATTATTATTATTATCATTATCATTGTTATTATTGTTGTTGTTGTTGTTGTTATATATGTATTATTATTATTTATATTATTAT
>NW_023662140.1:0-16548 GCF_015228065.2 Penaeus monodon | reverse complement strand
AGAGAGAGAGAGAGAGGAGAGGGGGGAGGAAAAGGGGAGGGGAGAGGAGAGGAGAGAGGGGGAAAAGAGAAAGAAAGGGGAGAGAGAGAGAGAGAGAGAGAGAGAGAAGAGAGAGGGAGAGAGAGAGAGAGAGAGGAAAGAGAAGAAAAGAGAGGAAGAGGAGAGAGAGAGGAGAGGAGAGAGAGAGAGGGAGAGGGGGAAGAGAGGGAGAGAGAGGGAGGGATGGGGGAGGGGGGAAAAGAGAGGGAAAGAGAGGAGGGGAAAAGAGAGAAAGGAAAAAGGAGGAGGGAGGGAAAAAGAGAGAGAAAAAGAGGAGAGGAAGAGAGAGAGAGAGAGAGGAGGAGAGAGAGAGGAGAAGAGAGAGAGAGAGAGAGGAGGAGAGAGAGAGAAAAACGAAGAAAAGAAAGAAGAGGAGAGAGGGGAGAGAGGGGGAGAGAGGAGAGGAGAGGGGAGAGAGAGAGAGGAGAGAGAAAAGGGGGGAGAAGAGGGAGAGAGAGAAGAGTTTTTTAAAAAAGGAGGAGAGGAGAGAGAGAAGAGAGAGAGAGAGAGAGAGAGAGAGAGAGGTAGAAGAAGAAGAAGAAGAAGAAGAAAGGGAGAAGAAGAGAGAGAAGAGGGAAAGAGGGGAGAGGGAGGGGAAAAGAAAAAGAAAATGAGAGAGAAGAGAGAGAAAAAAAGGGAGAGGGGAGAGAGAGAGAGAGAAAAAAGGGGGAGAGAGAGAGAGGAGAGGAGAGAGAGAGAGAGAGAGAGGAGAGGGGGGGGAAAAGAGAGGGGGAGAGAGGAGAGAGAAAAGAGAGCACAGCTTACGAATGACGAAATATTTCTCTTTTCCCCCAGCCAGTGCTTTTTTGGCGTACAAATTTGGGGGGGGGAAAGCGAACGGACGAGTCGGAGGGACGAAATTCTGAATAACGAGTTTTATTTCGTTTCTCCCCAAATAAGGGTACACGCACATACGTAAAGGCAAAAAAACACACGGGGACTTGGATTTACTCGTGTGTAACAAATTATTAGGAAAATTTATAGGAATTATACAGAAAAAAGAAAAAAAAAATTGAGGACACTTTCCCAACGAAAATTAACCCAAATTTTTACACTCAAAAGGGTAGTTTTGCTATGCATATAGAAATAGGGGACCCTGATAAATGCTCCCCTCTGTATTTTTTTCAATAAAATCGTACTAGCAGTAAAATTCCCGGCTTGAAGATATAATTTTTTAAAAAAAAAAGGCATTCGTAAGCCCATCACCCAGGGGGCACAAAGCGAGCGCCGGGGATAAATTGGTCCCCCGTGAGCCCCCGCAGGCACCAAGGCGGACCCTCATTCCGGTCGAAAATAGGTGGAAAAACGCCGCGGCCTTTCCCCGCAACCCGATCACGAGCGCCGGCCCCCCCCCCAGCCCGCGCGGGGGAGTGAGGGTAGAGGGCCGGTTTTGGCGAGGAACGATGACGCGGGGAAGGGGGCGGTTTTGTGATGTTTATGCAAGGGTTAATTCGAGAAGAGGGGAAAAATTGTAGTAGCCGGTTTTGAAGGTTACTTTTTTTTGGGAGTATGGTACTTAAAGAGGAAATAAATCTGCCCGGGGGGGGGGTGAGGGGGCAAGGGAGGGTGTGAGTGCCTCTTTAATTTCTTTGGCGTTCCGGTTCGTTCCCACACGCCACCCATAATTTTTTTCGAGATTTATGTATAGAATCATGAAATTAATTTCTAGCTAATGACTTAGGTAAAATTGGAGAAAAACCTAAAAATTGAGAAAAATACCAAGAGAGAAAAGTTGCAAGGGGGAAGCAGCCCAACAAAAGGTCGGAGGTAGGCTGCTTTGCGCTGTTTTGCCACGAAGCACCCTGCTGGGAATAAGCAAAAATGGTTGGGTTTGAATGAAAACATGAATGGTTTTCCAGCAGACGGCCCCCAAACCGCCCGTATTCCATGCCAACCCCTTGGGCGAGGAGCAGCAGGGGGGGGGCCACGCGGGTTGTTCCTAAACCGTTTCCCATTAGCTTGGACCCCCGCGGGGCGGTAAAAGCCGCCAAAAGCTGAGGGGGCGGAGGACCCCACCGGAGCTAGGGGAGCTCAACGTGGGAGCGCCCAGCGAGGCGGCGGCGGCGGCGGCGGCCGACCCCTGAGGTGGAACTGTCGCCTTACAACACGCATCCCCAAACGCACACGGGCAAACCACATCTGTTTTATCTTTTTGATTTTCATTCGTTTTTTATCGTTTTTAATCTTTTTTTTCAGATAAAAGTGTGAGTTATTACAGTTTAGATTTTCATGTTACTGAAAGAGCATTTTGTATCTATCTTACACCTGAGCTCCGGGCCCTTTTAAATTCAGCCGCTCGCCGCCGAAATTGTTTTATTCACCCTTTTCTTTTTACCCCCCCTCTCCTCTTGTTTCCCCCGCTTTTTTTTTATCTCCTTCCCCCTTTTTTTCCCCTCTTTTTAAACCCTTTTGCCTTCGACCTTCTTTACTTTATCTTTTGCGTTTTTCCCAACCCCCATCTCTCTCCCCTGGTAACTGGCATCTTAGAAAGGAAAAAAAAAACGTTTTCACACGAGTTCCCGTAACCCAAATTACCTTTTTAAGCCGCCCCCCCCTCACTTCTCCCCACCCCCCATACGGGGACCTGCCCTTTCCGCTCCTACCCCCCTCTTTTTCTCCTTTTTCCCCCCCCCTATCTCCCCCCTTCCATCCACCATCACCCCCCCTTCCCGCCAGCCTTTTAGACCCGCAAAGCCCCGAGAAAAAGGCGCGACACCGCGCCCGCCGACCCCTCCACCTTGCCGACAGCGCCCCCCCGAGCCCGGCCAACCTGCCCCCAAAAATTTAGGAAAAAACCCGGGGCCGGGACTCCCCTATTTTTCCGCCTGGCAGGTTTTTTGGGCTTTGGGTCTGGCGTGGAGTTTGTGGGGGGGGAGGGGATGAGAGAGAGGAGAGGAGGGGAGAAGGGGGGAAGAGAAGGGGAGAAGAGGGACGAGGGAAAAGAGAGGGGGAGAGAGGAGAGAGAGAGAGAGAGAGAGAAGAAAGAGAGAGAGAGAGAGAGAGAGAGAGAGAGAGAGAGGAGAGAGAGAGAGAGGAGAGAGAGAGAAAATTGGGGAAAAGAGAGAGGAGAGAGAGAGGAGGAGAAGAGAGAAGGGGTTTTTTGTGGGGGTGGTGGTGTGTGTGTGTGTGTGTGTGTGTGTGGTGTGTTTTTGTGTGTGGTGGTTTTTGTGTGGTGGTGTGTGTGTCTGTATTTCTGTTTGTATGGTGTCCCTGTGTATGCGCGCGCGTCTTAACGTTTTATTACTCAAGACTCTTCGTCTTCCACGGAAACGTAACGTCATTTTAAGGGCTTTGATGTAAATGTATGATACGTATGCTTAAAAACTTGATTGTTTTTCGGGGATGATAGCGTTATTTCACATATTACGGGGCCCAAAAAAGGGGGGAGGATTTCTTAATAGGGAAAAAATACGTTTTATTCCTACAAAAAACATTGAGGTCACCAAGTAGGGTCCCCGTGTGTGTGTGTGTGTGTGTGTTTGTGTTTTGTGTGTTTTGTTTTGTGTTTTGTTGTGTGTGTGTGGTGGTGTTGTGTGGGGGTGTGTGGGTTTTTGGGTGTGTGGGGGGTTGGTGTGGGGGGTTTCCTCTCTCCATCATCTTTTTAATTAAATACCTTTCTCTCTTTTTTCCTCTCTCTCTCTCTTCTCCTCTCTCTCTCTCTCTCTCTTCTCCTCTCTCTCTTCCCCCAACACACACCTAATATTGTATATATAGATATAGGAAATTATGATTATGTATGTATTTTGTACATATATATATATATATATTATTATATAAATATATATTATTTTTAAATATTATATATAATATATATTATATTGTGTGTGTTGTTTGGGTTTGTTGGGTGTTTTGTGTTGTGTTTTTGTGTGTGTTTTGTGTGGTGTGTGTTGTGTGTGTGGTGTGTGTGTTGTGTGTGTGGTGTGGTGTGTTTTTTTTTTTTTTTATTATTATAAATATTATATATATATATTATTATATATATATGTTTTTTTTTTGGTGTTTGGGTGTGTGTGTGGTGTGTGGTGTGGGGTTTTTTGTGGGTGTGTGTGGGGTTTTGTGTGGTGTGTGTGGTGTTTTTTTTTTTTTTTTTTGGTTGTGTGTGTGTTGTGTGTGTGGTGTGTGTGGTGTGTGTGTGTGTGTGTGTGTGTGTGTGTGTGTGTGTGTGTTGGGTTGTGTGTGTTTTTTTATTTTATATTATATATCAATATATTTATATATATATATATATATATATATATATATATATGGTGTGTTTTTTTGGGTGGTTGTTGTGTGTGTGTGTGTTGTGTGTGTTGTGTGTGTTTGTGGGTGTGTGTGGTTTGGGGTGTGGTGATGGTGGGTGGGGGGGGGAAACTGTGGTTTTGGGTTATGGTGGGGGGTTAATATATAATATTAATATATAAATATATATAATAAAATATATATATATATTAATATATTGTGGGGGTTTGTTTTTTTGTTGTGTGTGTGGTGGGTGTGGTGTGTGTGTGTGGGTGTGTGTGTGGGGTGTGTGTGTAGTGTCATATTGTATCTCCTCTCTCTCTCTCTCTCTCTCTCCCTTTTTTCCCTCTCTCCCCCTTTTCTCTCTTCTTCCTCTCTCTCTCTTCACACACAACACACACACACAAATTAGTATATCATTATAATAATGGGGTGTGTGGATTTTTGTTTCTTTGTTTTTGTTTATTCATGCTTTTTAATGATGAGTCTGAAAGTTTTTTCAATAAACGTTTTTGTTATGGCATTTAATATTGTGGATTTTTCAACTATGCGACCGTTTTTTTTCAGCAGTTCTTTAATTTCAAGGCATTATATGTAAAGTGTCGCGCGAGGGCAAAATGGCAAACACAAGCAGGTCCTATAGCCACTCAAAGAGCAAAAATGATTTTGGCGATTCGGGGACTAAGGACTTAGGCCTCAATTTCTCACCAAGCGACAAGGGTCAAGGTAAAAAAATATATTTTTTTTTTTTATTTAGTGAGTCTGATTTTTTTTTTTTTTTTTTTTTTTGGGGGGGGGGTCGCCAGACATTGTTTCCCCAAACTGCGAGTAATCTGAGCTTGTCTTTGATTGCATCACATCACCTTCATTTCAGAAAAAGCCATATTCCGCCCCCCCTCACCCGTCTCTGCCTTTCTCTCTCTCTCTCCTCTCTCCTCCTCTCTCTCTCTCTCTCTCTCTCTCTCTCTTCTCTCTCTCTCTCTCTCTCTCCCTCAATTTCCTGACACGTGTTCAATTCCCGCGCGCTGGCAGGTGATGTTAACCCCGGGCATTCCCTTTCACGGGGGGATAATTTAGAAGCAAAAAAACCAAACGACAGCCTGTCACACCAAGAATAAACCCTTGTAAAAAAGTTTAAAATAATTAAATTATTTAATTATTATTCATATTTTTCCTTTCTTCTCTCTCTTTTCCTCCTCTCTTCTCTTTTTCCCCTCTCTCTCTCTCTCTCCTTCTCCCCTCTCTCCTCCCTCTCCCCCCCTCCTCTCTTCTCTCTCTCCTCTCTCTCTCTCTCCTCTCTCCTCTCCTCTCTCTCTCTCTCTCCTCTCCTCTTCTTCCTTTTCCCCTCCCCCCCCCCCCCCCCCCCTTTCCCCCCCCCCCCCTCTCCCTCTCCCTTCCCTCTCCCCCTCCCCCTTTCCCCCCCCCTCCCTCTCCCTATCTCCCTATCTCCCTCCCTCCCTCCCCCCCCCCTTTCCTCTCCCCTTCATGCACAAAACGCACCAGAGATAGCACGCAAGAATGCCTAATGAAGGTACGGGGCGTCCCGCACCTGCAGGGCCCGCGACCCCCTCCACCCCCGAGCATCAAAGCCGGGGCCGCGACCCCCCCCCTTTCCCCTGCCCCCGCGGGGCCCGACGGGTAGTTATTAACATTTCTGGCCCGAGGGGGTTTGCACCCCTCAGAAAGAATCGTCGAACGTGAGCATCACTAATACCCCTTCCGTAGCAGAAGTTTAAGGTTCTTGTTTCTTTTGCCCCTCCCTTGCGTGTAATGACGGAGATATCAGTCCTCATAACAAGGGGAAATGATGATGGTGGAGGATCAATTCTGGCAAGGAGAGGTCTCGGGGAAAATGAGAAGAGCGATCTCGCGGCCCCCCGCAATTCGGGCGAATAAAAGGGGGGGGGGGGGGGGAAAAATCACAAAGCGGGGGAGAGGGGGCCCAAAGGGAAGGTTTAAAAAGGAAAGAAATTGGCGGTTAGGGCCTCGGACAAAAAACCGAGGTTGGGGGATGGGACGCCCCCTCAGGCAGGTTTCGGATTGTGGGCGGCGAGGGGGAGGAAAAAGAGGGGCGGAGGAGGCAAAGAGAGGCGAGAGGGGGCAAAGAGAGGGAGAGGAGGCAAAGAGAGGCGAGAGGGGGCAAAGAGAGGGGGAGGAGGCAAAAAAAGAGGCGAGGAGGGAGGCAAGGGGGGGCGAAAAGGGGCAAAGAGAGGCGAGAGGGGGCAAAAGAGGCGAGAGGAGGCAAAGAGAGGGGAGGAGGAAAAGAGAGGCGAGAGGAGGCAAATGGGGGGCGAGAGGGGGCAAAGAGAGGGAAAGAAAAGGAAAGAGAGGCGAGAGGAGGAAAATGGAGGCGAGAGGAGGAAAAAAAGAGGCGGGGGGGCAAAGAGAGGGAGAGGAGGAAAAGAGAGGCGAGAGGAGGCAAGGGGGGGCAGAGGAGGCAAAGAGAGGGAGAGGGGGCAAAAGAGGGGAAGGAGGCAATGAGGGGCGAGAGGGGGACAAGAGAGGCGAGAGGAGGCAAAGAGAGGCGAGAGGGGGAAAAGGGGAGGCGGAGGGGGCAAAGAGAGGGGGAGGGGGGCAAAGAGAGGCGAGGGAGGCAAAGAGAGGCGAGAGAAGGCAAAGAGAGGGAGGGAGCAAAAGAGGGAGAGGGGGCAAAGAGAGGCGAGAGGGACAAAGAGAGCGAGAGGGGGCAAAGAGAGGCGGCGAGGGAGACAAAAGGGGCGAAGGAGGCAATGGAGGGAGAGGGGGCAAAGGGCGAGAGGAGGAAAGGGGGAGGCGAGAGGAGGCAAGAGAGGCGAGAGGGGCAAAAGGAGGCGAGAGGAGGCAAGGGGAGGCGGGGGAGGGGGCAAAAAAAGTCGAGGAGAGGCAAAAAGTAATCCAAGAGGGGGAAAAAAAAAGATTGAAAGAAAAACCCAACATGCAAAGAGCAAAAACAAAAAAAGCACAGCGCTTAGACATCCAGAAAAAAAATACCCTAGTCGGGAGTTTAAGGGGAAAGAAAGGGAATCAAAAAAAAAAAGTTTTTCACGAATAAAATCTGCCTCCGCGATGAGGTTCACACTGAACAGACCAGACCCCCAGCCTTGGTGGTCATGGACTAAAAACTTCATCATGTCTCCAGCGTGCTTGAAAAAGAAGGTGAGAGGGAATTGGTCGGACACTAAAATGAAAGTTGGGCGAGACAGCCCCCCGCGGCGACTCCGAGTATTTCAAGGTCCATCAGTTAAAAAAAAGGGTTTACAAGTACTCTAGCTAACATTTTGAAGTATTTTTTATTATTATTTAGGAACCCTCGTGTTTTCCCTTTTCACAAAAATAAATAGTCAGTTTGCTTCAATGATTTTAAATAAAAAAAAGAAAATTTATTGATCACAGAAAATATTTAATAGGTGTGATAACAGTAGTAATATTATGAAATAGTAATATGATGATGGAATGGAAATTTTCCATTTAGAAAAGATAATCAAGATGATGACTGATGATGATGTGATGATATGTGATGATGAGGATGATGATGATGATGATGATGAGATGATGATGATGATGATGATGATGATGATGAAGATGATGGTGGTGGTGGTTATGGTGATAAGATGATCGAAAAAATTTCCCTGTTTTCCCTAAGAGGCATTTCCGATCGTCAGCCTTTTGTCAGCGCGGGGAGGGGGAAGCCTCGGCGGGGAAGGCGATCTTGATGGTGGTGAGCGGGGTCAGAGGTCACAGATGTCAGTAAGCTGTTGGGGTAAAGGGGGGGGCGGGGGGGGGCTGGCCTGGAGTCGCAGATAAGATGCTAACCCAGCCCCTCGCACAAACCAAAGAGGGCGAGGAACCCTGTGAAACATCCTGCGCTTTTGCGCAAGCGGGCGGGCACCGTGCCAGATACGCCATTCCGAGATCCCATTTATATATCGCATTAAAGTCCCCGGGAGAGAGAGAGAGAGAAAAAGACGCCGCCGCCACGCGCTTGCACAACGACGCAAACTTTGTTCTCCTCCTTTACCTTTTAGAAAAAACACCCAAATGCACACAAATATATTTGAAAGGGCCAAAACTGCTTCCCCCTGAAGCCTAATCCCCTTTTCCTAGAAAAGTCAGGGGGTGCTGTACCGGGTCGGGGCGTGGGGGAAGGGGACTTTGCCAAGCGACCCCCCCGTGAAAACCTGCCACGGGGGCCGGCTTCCCCTCGCGTGCTTCAGGGGCGTTGTATCCCGGTGTTGCAAATCCCTTTAGATCTTATTTGCATATATGACATTATTTTTGCCACAAAATTCAGAGAACGCTTATTTTTGGTGAGGTACTAATAGAAAAAAGACTAATAAAAAACGTACTGTCTCATCAGCTAGTCTATAAAAACAAACTTCTAAAAATGATTATAACTTTAAGCATGTTATTTTAAACCCTGTCCCCATAATTTTTGTGAACAATGTAACCATCAACTTTGCAAATAATCATATTGAAACCTGTTATGTAAATCAAAGCTTAGATTTTTCCCCAAAAAAGGTCAAAAAAGGGTATAAAAATCTGCGGTTTAGTTTCCCCCTTCCCCCCGAAGCGGCCGCCATGCAACACCGCCCCCTGGAGCCGCCTGGAGCCGCTCCCGCCACCCGGAGGGGCGCAGGGGGGGCCCCCACCGCGAGGCTTCCCCTCCCCGCCTTCCCCGCCGACGCAGCCCCCGTCTTTAGGGGCGCGATGCTCCGGCCTGCGTCAGGCCCCTCGCGGTGAGGGTCGGCTGCTCCTTCCCCCGGAGAGCAAAGCCGGGGCCTTTCGATTCGTTGTAAATTTCCCTCCTCTCCCGAGTATTGATATGAAAACCGAGCCCGAAATTGCTCTTCTGGGGACGAGATCATCCTCTCGGCCCCTTTGCGATCGCCCCATTCAAAAAAAATGAGAATTTAATACCTTAAAGCCGGCCCTTGTCAAGCAGTAGTTGCAGGCTGCGTCGTTAGTCAGGTGCTTTTTGGTGTCGTTTTGCTCTAATGATGGGCTTGGAAGAGCTGCGCGGACAAGAATATTTTCTCACGGGAAAGGGAAAATCATCGGAATAACCCACTAATCGCCCACGCATCGCTCCTTGGCAGGTCTACTATTTTTTATTTTCCCTTTTTAATATGGACAGATTTTTGTATTTTTTTCGTCGTATAAAATGGCGTGGGAGTGTAAGAGTGCCCCCAGCCGGTTTTTAGCTGGTGTGCCGGGCGGAATCCCTTCATTCCTTCTGCCATACCCGATTTGCCCCCCCCCTTTTTTCCCCGGGGGCCTTGGGAGTTGAGTGGGGCCAAGTACCGGGGGGAGCCGGGGAACCAGCGGGGGGTTTGTGGACCCCCGCCCCCCCGGTGAGCTCAAGGTCAAGGGGGAGGGGGAGTGGCAGGGGGGGTAGTGAGGGGGAGGAGCAGATCGAGAGAACCCAAGGGGGGACGATGACTAAAAACCAAAGCATCGATGATTTAGTGAACTTTTCTTTCGTACGTTTAGAGGCCCGGGGGCAGAGCGCCCAAAAATCCCCCCCAAAAAAAAACAACATCTTTTACAAAGCACTGTCAGTTCTCACCGAAGGTAACGTTTTGAAGTTTGAGGGGCGAGGCGTAACACTGATAATTCCAAAACTCTAAAATTCGAGATCTCTTTAGGCGGGAGCAAGGGAAATGAGAGTTTGAGAGGGCTTATCCGATAAGTTTCATATATTAAGCTCACTAGAAAAAGAGTTACATGAGCCCAAAGAGGTATGGGGGGCGATAAAATAAAAGGTCATATCAAGTTTTTTTTAAATGATGTGTTTTAGATGGTTTTTATGTGGTAATAAAAGTAGAGTATATATGAAAGAAATGTCACAATACAGTCAAATAATACTTACTTCAAGAAATAGAGAAACTGAGGAAGGTGAAAAAAACACACACTATGATATTTTTAAATCCTTTTTACTGCAAAGAGGCAAGATGAAAGTGTTCCTCCTAGCAAAAGGGTAAATAGTATATGTTCAAAAAACCCCAAAACGCAAAAACAATTTCGACAACATCGAGTAAGTATAGGGGTTAAGTAGGGGTCAACATCGAGGATTAGCCGATGACATGGGGAAATGCCTAAATGATGTTACTTCTCATGCTTTGTCAAAAAATGCGACAATTATAAAGAAAACAGAAACGGGAGAGTTTTATATGCCAAATAATACACCTGACGCGGGGTTATTTCAAAGCTCTTTTTCCAGAGATGGAAACCATTCCCTGACACAGACTAACAGGGAACGAATGAGAGGAAAAAGAGACAGTTGCGTGTTCTGACGAAGCGTTTAAGTATTTATGGCTGAATGTAAGTATGGGAGCTACTTTTTAATGAGAATAAAGCATGTTGGAAGGTAAGGAGGGGAGGCTTTCCCACAATATCACCATTAACTGTCGGTTCACACGTAGAGAGAGAGAGAGAGAGAGAGAGAGGAGAGAGGAGAGAGAGAGAGGAGGAGAGGAGAGATGAGAGAGAGAGAAGGGGAGAGAGAGAGAGAGAGAGAGAGAGAGAGAGAGTGAATGAGTGACAGAGAGAGAAAAACAGAGATAGATAGATAGACAGAAAGATAAATAGATAAATAAATGAACAGATAGATAGGAAGAGAGACAGAGACAGTGACAGAGAGAAGGTTAGAGTGCTGAGGAGAACGGGGTTTGAGCGTGGGTCGGAAACGAAGGCGAGGCAGAGGGACAGCCAGAGAGCAGTCAAGCGAGGAGCTCATCAGTTATCAGCTCACGTAGCTCCTGAAAACCCGGGGCTCAACAGGGTCAACCCATAATTACTTGAGAGGTTCAGTTAACAGCCTTTCAGCATCAACACGGCCACACTCAGGGCATCCGGAAGTAAATGAACACATATATTAAAGGTGTGATTCAGTTTTGAGACGGGAATACGGGGAAGAGAGTTAATTTCAGTGTTGTTTTTTATGATGGAAAAGTGTTTCTTTGTATTAGGGGCAGATTTGGTTTGGGTCCAGAGGCTTGCTATAAAATTAAAAAAATTATTTACGATACTTCTTCGCATTTGTAATAATCAGCATCTTCATGTCATTCCAGCGAAACGTCAATCTAAATAAATACCGAAGGAGAAAGAGGATTCTTTCAATGCAGTAAATCAGAGGTTACGACCAGAGGAAGAAGGGCACGAGGGAAGAAAAGGCCATTTCTGCAATTCAACGCGAGATATGAAGGGGTCCGCACAAAACGAGGAAGCGGAGGCGCAGCCCAAAGCAATCTACAAGTATGAAACCTGATTTAAAAACTGACTACAAGCTGAATGCAAACAAGGATTTTGTTTCCTTCCCCGAGCTTTATCAAAACAAGGTCGAATATTTTTTATGGAAGAAAACACACAATGTGATCAGCTGATTAGTGTTTGCTTCTTAAAATATTAGGTTTTTAACAAAATATTTTCGTATGCAAATACATAAGCATGTGTATATAATGTGCACATGTATATACCTATATTTATGTCTATCTACCTATTTATATTTCTTCTCTTTCTCTTCTTTAGTATGCACTGATCTGCTTATAAGCCTATATGAGTGAGAACGGGACAGTGAAGCAAGGGCGCTACGGCAGATGCCTCGGCCCGTCAGGTTCGCTTGGCTTTTGTGATCCCATTTCGTCGCGTAGAAAGCCTCGAGGTAATTTCCCTTATGGCCCTATTTCTCCAACCACTTCCGCTCGCGATTCGTCGTAAATTTCCCTGTCTGATTCCGCGCCGCATTACACGAAGACATTGTTCTCTTAGTATGCAAAGGTGTCTTCAAAAGGGCGGTTTCATCTAGTAGCCTATAAGCCAGAACGGCCTCGCTTCGGTAACACTACGTGATGACAGCAAAACGAATCACATGACCTCTGGCAACGGGCCCACAATTAGCTGGATCCGGCGGAGGTCCAACTCCTCCCTGCGCGGCAAACAAAAGACCGCACCTACGCGTCTACGCTCTTTATAAAGGGTAATCCAGCGTGCTCGTGAGAAAAAGTAGACTGGAAAAAATGGGAAAGCGACATTAGCGCTACTGTCGTAGGGGGATGCCGGTCTTCCCATGATATCGAGAAGGGGTTTTTTAGGCCTCGCCGAAAGGGGGCGGGGAAGGGGAAGGGAACCGAGTCAGCGGTGAGTGACTGCTTGATGTTCTCGACCCCCAAGGCTGTCGTCCCCACGCTGTTACAATATCAGCGCAGCTTGTTTTGGATTCAAATTAGCCTAAATTTTGTCTGGGCCCATTCTCTTGCCATAAATGTTTTCGCACATCCACGTCCCCAAAAAGGGAGAACAAAAAAAGAAAGAATATATGAATTTTACCATTTCCTCGTTTTTGACGGCAGGATAAGGGGGGGAAAGAGGGCGAGAGGGCAAAATCTTTTAATGGGTTACGTCCTTCAGCATCATAGCAGTAAAAATAAAAAATTTTTCATGTACGTTAGCCGGGGACTTTGCCCTAAATTCCAGTCTCATGGGCCCTTTTCCCCGTAATTTTCCCATCGGGGCCCATTATAAAAATAAAAAGTGTTTAAAAACCCCACAGTGCCTTAAACTCTGTTTTAGGCTGCCTGTATAAAGGGGCGCCCACACTCCGTTTTTGGGTTCCTGACCTTTTTTAAACACAGACACACACACCACACACACCACACACAACACACACACACACAAACACAACCCACGAACTTAATTTGAGTAGACCCTGCAGACTTTTAGATAGCACTTTTAGCGTAGCATAAAAAATAAATAACCGAGCAGCGGGAAATCATAAATCAAATGTCTTTTCTGGAAGTTTGTAAGCGTAGCAAAACCCTCCCACTCGTGGAGGGGAGTGGCTTTGGACGCAGGGCGAGAGCAGGGGGGGGGATGTCTGGGTGATGTGGACGCTGATGGTGAGCCCCGCCCTGTAATTTTGGTCGATCATGTCTCTTTTGCGGAGGTCTGCGCCTCATCTCCCGGGGGGTGGAGTCCCCGGGAAGAAGCACGACGGACGAGAAGATGCGGCGGGGCTTTCATCGTTTTTTTTGCCTGATGTCCTGGGGGCGCGGATTGGCATTTCACTGAGAACGGTGACCAAGCAGGAGTAAAAGAGAGTTAACAGCGGTCAGCAATGATCACCGAATAAAAATAAATCAATCAAAAACAATAACGTTACAACAAGAAAACAGTGATTCGTGACATACGGGTCTGGTTCGGCGCAGCCACTGACCCAAGGGCGGGGGCCGGCACAGACGCCGCCCCCGTTAGGGCAACGTTTCGCAGAGGTGAGCGTTATGCCTGAAGAGTGAGTTCAACCGACTCCTATGGCCGGGAATAACAAAAACCTATCTGAAGAGCGACGTGAAACCGCAGCCACCCCACGGTATCGTAACTCTATCTTCGCAGGCACGAACATACGCCAAGAAGAGGTAGAGAATGAGCCTTCCCTTGCTCGCTCGCCACGGAGCACAGGGCCGCGCCTTTCTTCGTTAGGCTTTCGGCTGAAAATGGGGATCGGAGATGCATTCCATACAACTTGCTATGAGAAAAAAAGTTTTTTTTGGTGTTTTACTAATCATATTTGTGAACTACAGACCAACAATCACCCGATTTTTTTTGTAATTAATACATCGTTCTACGGTATATAAATTTTGATTTAATTATATGATATATGTACACACACAGACCCACACACCACACCCCACCCCCACACACAACACACACACACACGCACACACGCACACACACCACCCAAAAACACACAACCACACACACACACACAAACAACACACACACACGTGACCAAAATATTTTATATATGTATAATGTTGTGTAGTGTAGTGTTTGTGTATGTGTATGTGATGTGTATGCATATGCATATTATATATATATATATATATATATTATATATATATATATATATAAAATATATATATATATACATAAATACATATATAGATACTTATATTTGTTTATATATATATATATATATATATATATATATATATTTTTTAATATATAATATATATATATATATATATATTATAATATATTATAATAAATTAATTTTGTAGCATATTAATACATACATAAATATAATTTATACCACAACAACCCCACACACACACCACAACAATATAATACACCGGATGGGTGGGGGGGGCAGGGTGGGGGGGCGGGCATGGCAGGGTTTTGTATCGTCAACGCTCTGCAGCTTTTAGTGTTTTTGCCCTTGCCCCACTCTCCGGACTTCACTTTTTTTAGTTTTCGCCCCCTTCGTCTTGGATATACACTGAGCGACCCATAACGCCCGTCCTCACGACGCCGGCGGGAGATTCAACACTCGAGAAGTAGTAATCCCACCGACCGATATGGGTCTTGTTTTTTTTTTTATTCAGGAGAACGTTTTAGATTTTTAAAAAGTTTACGCAAGCTTTAAAAAACCCCCCGGGACTTACGCCCCCGCGCCCTCGCTTCCCCCCTGCCCCCGCCCCCCCCCGAGTTTAAATTCTCCTCTCATTTACGATTTAAAAAGTACTTAAGCAACCCAACCAAAATGTTACCTTTAAAATCTTATTTCCCTTCTGCGCCACGACCTTTAAACTCCCCCAAGAATTTTTAAGATGGAAACCCAGCTCAATTTACAACAAGAATAACAGGACGCTCATCCCCCCCAAAAAAGGAAAAAAAAAAAAGGGAACACGCGATGGGAACCAATAGCATTTTGGGGTATGGCCCGTCACGATTCATGAAGGGAAAAACTTTCCGGTTTTTGCGTTGCCCAACGCGGGGATCGGATGGCGCAGGGTTTAGTTGGGAGTTGCCAGATATTTGAAAGCAGCATCGTTATACAAAAATGGTGTGTATACCAAAACACACACACACACACACACACACACACACACACACACAACACACACACACACACACACACACACACACACACACATACCACACACACACACACAACGTGACTGAAAACAGAATCGGTTAGTTTTTACAAAAAAGAGATTTCCCCATTCATTTAGGGTTTTAAAAATCGAACGAGAGGAAATAAAAAAAAAATAACATGAGAACAGGGTATTGCAAAAAAAAGACGTGTAACACAGGAAAAAAATACAAAACTAAAAAAATCCAAAAAATCAAAAAACCTGAGGAAGACACTCCCTGAAATGGCACCCCGCAAGTCTGGCCTCCGGGACCTAAGCTTTCCCCTGCCCGCATTTCTCAATTTTTTAGATAACGGAAATGAAAGGGATTTATTTTCATAAAAACTCGGACTTGACTTAAATTAACCAGGGGCAAACTGGTCGTCAGCGGCTTTGGAGGCGTCGCCGACTTCCAAGTTGGGAGAGTGGGCAGAGGGGAGAGGAGAGGGAGAGGAAGTCCGTCCTGACCGAAGGAAGCACGCACCCAAAAGATAAAAAAGAGCATAATTGCATGAAATTACATAGCATATATATATAAAAACAGATAGGGAAGAATGAGTGTTACGAATGTATTGTGTGTGTGTGTTTTGTGTGTGCTGCTTGTTTATACGAATTTGCGTGTATAAAACAATGCATCTCCTCTCTCTCTCCTCTCTCTCTCTTCCTTTTCCCCTCTCTCTTCTTCTCTTCCCTTTTTCTCTCTCTCTCATATATATATATATATATATTATATATATATTTATATGTGTGTGGTGGGTGTGTGTGTTGGTGTGTGTGTGTATGTGTGTGTGTGTGTGTGGTATCTATCTTCTGTTATCTAGACAGATGTATAAGATGATAATGATAGAAACTTATATATATATAATTTTATATATTTTTATATTAATAAATAAATATTTATATATAATATAATTTTAAAGGGTGGTGTGTGGGGTGTGTTGGTGTGGGTGTGTGCTGTGTGTGTGTGTGGGTGTGTGTGTTTTGTGTGTGGTGTGTGTGTGTGGGGTGTGTGGTGTTGGGGTGTGTGTGGTGTGTGGTGTGTGTGTGGTTTTGTGTTAAAGTATGACACAACAAAAAAAAAAAAAAAAAAAAAAAAAAAAAAAAAAAAATATATAAAATAATATATATATATATATATATAATTAAAATTATTTTAATATATATTATACATATTATACATGTAAATATACAAAAAAAAAATAAATAAACAATAATGTTTATATATAGAGAGAGAGAAAAAGATAGAAGACAGAATAAAACAGACAAAACAGACCAAAAAAAAAAAATAAATATATATTTTATATATATATATATATATAAAATTTTTTTTTTTTTTTTTTTTTTATATAAAAATATATATTTTTATTTTATTTAAAAAATATATAAAAAATAAAAAAAA
>NW_023662139.1:47500-52500 GCF_015228065.2 Penaeus monodon | reverse complement strand
CTCTGCGAGGACACCAGGGTGGAGGAGAACCTGTGGGAGACGTCCTGGGAGATCATGGCTTGGGCAGCTCGACGAGACCTATTGCGAGAATTAGAGATGGGCCGAGTGACTGGCTGGAGGACTCGCCTCGAGGGATCCTTCGTAGCTGGGCAGCGAAGGAGTGGATGCGGCATGCGCCCCCCGTCGGCGTTAGCCCACTTGATTGATGATATGGATATATAGTATATATAATACACACAAGATATAGATTGTCAATTGAAATAACAGAGAAAGAGAAGAAACTGCATCAGCATTTACCTTTTAAAGCAATTCAGTTTTGATTTTGGGTAATTATTTATAATCGTCAGGAAAAATGAAAGGCAAAATTGGTTCCGGTTAAGCCAATAACGACCATTTTAATAGATAACTGTTGGAACGGAATATAGTTAAAGCCCGAATGAAATTTACGACTACGATTCATTCAATATCTATACAAGCATATATTTCGTAAAATCAGAAATATCCCTAATATAACACAATCTATATATATATTATATAATACTATATATATATATATATATATATATATATATCACAGACTTTCACAAAAATAGATTTCTTGGAAGGCCTAAATCAACATTGCCCTAGAGGTCTAAATGTGTTTCCTACACATCAACTAAAACATACCTACCGAACCCAAACCTAACCCTAATTTTAACCTAACCTAAAACTTAAAACGTAGCTAAACCTAACAAATATCTTACTAACTTCAACTAAATTCCAAACAAATTTAATATAGATATAAACCTAACTAACATACCTGGACATGTTTAACATAAACTAGCTTAGAGAAGCTAACCTACTAAACTCAACATATCCGAACCTAAACTAATCCTAAGGCCAACATAATATAGCTATAGCCTAACCTAACATACCTAAAAATATTTAACATAAACCTAAACGAAACTTAAACCTAACATGAACATAACATAAAGTAAACCAAACCTAAATAAAAACAAAAGAAGCACATCAGTGTTTACTTTTTAATATATTCCATCGGTATGCCCTACAGTGGAATTCTGACTCGTGTATGTTTAACGCAGGACAACGCAAGATTGCAAGCATTATATTTCCCTGATAAACGCAATACTGGAAATGACAGGGAACAGGGGCCCCCGATTTTTTGATTGAAGGAACTCATTGGACAGTGTATATTATTTAGCTTCTACAATTTTAGTGCAGATAATGTTCAATACTTAGAAGTATTCGAAACTCATCTGCAAAAGAAAAAGATGGTATAGGTGTTATAATGTGAAGAAGTGAACAATATATGCCGAGTTATGCTTTCGACAAAGGCATAACCCTAGAATAATTTTAATTCTTTGTTGAAATCAATAGTACATTCAACAAGAAAATAAGCAAATGGATATGTATGTTAATGAGCAAATATTAAATGTAAAAGATAGGTTTAGATGAAGTTGGTTTAGGGTTAGGTTAAATTCGAGTTAGTTGGTAGGTTAGGTAAGATGGGATTCAAGTGGCGTTATGTTAAGTCGAGGTTTCGGCTAGGTAGTTTATTACATTAGGTTTAGTTTAGGAATTATTAGTTTAGTTTAGGTAAATGTTAATTAGTTTAGTTAGGTAGGTTATTTCAGCTCTAGTTTGTGTAAGTTAGGTTAGGTTGAGTCAAGTTAGTGGGTTCGGTTAGTGATATATAATCGTAAGATTAGGTTTCTTAGGGGAGGGAATTTTTTAGAAAAAAAAAATTTTTAGTAGTTTATTATTTTCAGATAGGTAGCTTAATAAAGCTGGACCATTACTTGGAGAAACAACTGCGATGCAGTTTCTTCTCTTTCACTATTGTTTCAATTACAATATAAATGCTTCTATATCTATATATATCCTCTCGGAGAAATCTATACTTCTGTGAGGAATTGTTATTATAATATTATGAATTTTAAATATGAATGCCTATATATATATATATATATATATATATATATATATATATATATATATATTATATATGTATTGTATGTATGTATATGTGTGTATATATATATATTTTTTTTTCTCTTATTATTATCATTTTTTTTTTTTTTTATTTTTTTTTTTTTTTTGAGAGAGAGAGATACATGCGCAGTAAACACAATGTCCGATTATTATAAGGATAAACAATGTAGAACGGAAAATGTTTAAGCCTAAAATCATACTAAACAATTACTGATAGTGCTTTGTAGGTGAGTATGTCTCGTTAAATCATTGATACCCAATCTATAAACAAAATTAAAAAAAGGAAAATATTTATTATTATACTACCCAAAATAAAATTTTCGAAGCCTCATAAATCAACATTACATTGCTCTATTGTTAGTGTCTCCTTATACTTAAATGAATACCCAAAATGAATTTTTCAAAGGTTTAAAATAATATTGACAAATGTCGATCATCTCCTTATTCCTAAACTAACCTAACCTACTCCTCCAAAAAAACTCTTCTTCCGCAAAAAACCCCCTCCAAAAAAAAAAAAAAAAAAAAAAAAAAAAACCAATCTAATCTTTAATATCACATACCCAAGTAACTATTCTATCTAACTTTATGATTCTAACTTAATCTAAGCTTACAATTCTAACCTAACCAGCATAAACCGTATCCTAACCTATATGTAACCTAACCTAACAATTACCTATACCATTCGTTATTTATGAAATATCGTATGATAATGGAGTTGTTGTTCATTTATTCTTATTATCGTTTTTACGTTATTATCGACTGTCATCATTATTATTACCTTTTAAGGATTACATTGTGGTAGTAAAAATAGTAGTGGTAGTTGTCATAAATAGAAGTTCTCGGTACATAAGATATAATGATCTTATTAATATAATAAATGATAACAGAAATAATAATTTAAAAGGTAAATAAATAAAATAAATAATTAAATAATAATACTAATAATAATAATGATAATAATAATACTAATAAATAATAATAATAATAATAATAATAATATAATAAATAATAATAATAATAATAATGATATACGAGTCTACCTATCTACTCTCTAAAGCCACGTTTTTTCTACGTTTACTGCCTTAAAAGAAATCGTAACCTTTGCATTTTAGTCTTTCTTTTAATTGTTTTGGAAAAAAAATAAAGACATCTACTACTGAGTAAACCCAGCAAAATGTTCGTTTGACAGGAAGATGAAATAAATGTTGCTTTTAATTATATGTATATGAAACTCTGCAATTATTCTTGATTCTATTGTTATTTTTTATCGTCTGTGCCTTTGGATTGAACTCTGAAAACCATTTAATTACTTTTTTTCTTTATATCTTGGGCATATCTGCTAATTGAAAGATTTCAAAAATGTATAAACTCCAAACCTCTAGTAGTACCAGGGAAAAAAGTGATTTGGCAAAAGATAACATAAAATTGAAGACAAAAGGCTATTCACTTAATCCAGACACGTTTGGTAAAAAGAGGGGGAATTTAAAATAGTAATTATATATATTTTTTAAATTGTGTATTTTATGTAAAATCAATACAGTTGAAGATTGCAGAATGGATCATTTATACTGCACGTATTCCGTTTTTATCCTTGAAACCTTTATGGATATATACCACTTTCCAAAAACAAGGGGGGAATATCTTGTAGCATATGGAGGCTTCTTTATCCAACTCACCTCCTTTTATAAGAATTGTACCGTTCATATTCTTGTCTAAGAATATCATTAAAATTGGTGATCAAATCTTAGTTATTATTCTTTTTGCCTATGTCATTCCAACCTAGAAGACTTCAAAAAATGAGGACAGTATTGGTCCACAGATTATATGCGACTGACTCAAGTAAACTTAGAATACTTTAATTTGTGGCACAGCATTTCAAATTTTACAGCAAAAATATGATGTAGGGATTAATTCTAATTATTAGTGGATACCTATGTTTCATGTTGAGGGCATTGTTGAACCATTACATTTTAGTATATTATCATCATTGTACTACTACTGTTATCAATAACAATGCAACAGCAAATGCAGGGTCAGGGAACAGGCTAAACTCCTTTCTAGAAAGGTCTTTCCTGGAACACTGCCATCTATAATGAGTTCTATATCACCTTAATCAGCCAGCAAAGAGAAAAAAGGTAGCAGAAGAATCAGAGTAAAAAAACAAGAGAGATTTGCGCCAACAGCGGCTGAAAGAATAGTACACTGATTCATATATATATACGTTTTTTTTTTTTTTTTTTTTTTTTTTTTTTTTTTTTAGCATTTACACTTCAGAAGGACCAAAAAGCTCTATGAATGTTCATGGTTGAAGCGATTAGATAGCTGCATGGCTTCGCATTCTTTATGGTTTAGATCAGTACTTCTTGCATGAGATATAGGTATGTGTGCCCCATCTAAAGACAATACTTCTTTCAAAATTCTCCTAGTATTTCATCGGCCTTACAGAACACCCCACGGCATTTCGCGGCAACATGATAACACCGAAAATAATACGAAAATGCTGCGATGAAAGTAATGCGAATGGACAACTCTGCGCCCTTATAGCTGCATTCCTACATTGGCTGGAACAGCAGGACAGTTTTTGTTCACCGGGAAAGAGTAAAGTTAATGTCTTCCTCTCCTCTGCTGGTTCCCTATACATAAGGAATGCCATTAATTTTTCTCCCTGTACCCTCTTTAAGGTTGTTTCTTTCTTTTTATTGTTTCCGATGTTTTCAGTTACAGAGATTGGACCTCATTTTCTCTCTCCTTCCCTGTGTCCTTTACGCGGCTGGATAAGCGGTTTCGCCCCACTCCCGCTCTGTCAGCGCAGACGGTGGGTGAACACGGTGTTTTTTTTGCTTTCAATTCCTTCCTCTCTTCTAGCCAACTCTATTACAGATTGATGGCCTGGAGCAAGGACATCGAGTTTGCCCTCCCTCTTCCTCGCCCACCGTGCCTCAGTATGGAGGGTTATGGTATCAGGAAGTGAAGGGTACTGATTACTGTGAACACCAAGGGCTTCAACC
>NW_023662139.1:10000-42500 GCF_015228065.2 Penaeus monodon | reverse complement strand
AAACATGGAAAGTGCCCATCATAAAGGAAAATCTATGTAACATTAACCTCAGTAACCTTATTATGATGATGCTAAAGCTACGTCTGCCTCCCTAAGAGCGGCCCTAGCGTTCTGGGACCGGTGGGGGCAGGGCAAGGAAAGGCGGGGTCTCGGGACAGCGCATGGAGGAAACTCTTGCATGGTATGCGGTCGAGGGGGGGAGCGGTGTGTCTTGGGGGAGGGGGGGAAAGAATCCCGGACGTCGTCCACTTCCCTCTCACGTCGATCTCCGCCAGCCTCTCGTCTTTCTGGCAAGTAGTTGCCATGTACCGAGAAGTGAAGAGGGGAACGAGAGATAGAAGTGGAAGGGAGGAGGTGTTAGGGGGAGGAAAGGGGAGGGGGGAAAATGAGAGATAAAATTGAAGGAGGGAGGAGGTGGAGGAGATGGAGGAGGGAGGGAGAAGGAGGAAGAAGCTGAGGAAGAGGAGGGAGGATGGCGGGGATGGAAGAGGGGAAACGTAGAGGAGAAGCAGAGTTCCACCTACTTCCCTCACCTTCCTTCCCACTTCCTAGCTCTCTCTTCCCCATCCTCCTCGTATTTCCACTTCTATCTCTCGTGCCCCAGCACCCCTCCTCTTCCTCCTCGTTCCATTTAATTCTCTCCGTCCCCATTTTTCCTTTATCTCCTCCTCCTCCTACTCCTTCAAACTTTACCTCTCCGCCCCCCTTTCAACCTCCCTTCACTTCTCTTCTCCTCTTCCTCCTCCTCCTCCTAGCTCCTTCAACTTTACGTCCTCCGTTCCCCCTTCACCTCCCCCTCACGTCTCTTCTCCCATCCTCTCTCTACTCCTTCAACTTCTACCTTCCGTTCCCCCCTTCACCTCCCCCTTCATTCTCCTTTCTCTCCTCCACTACTACTACTACTTACTTCCATTTTTATGGAAACGGACAGAAGTGGAAGGAGGAGGATGAGAATTGGTGAACGGAGAGACAGGAAATGGATAGGAGTAGGAGGAGGAGGAAGGAGTATGGAGGAGAAGTAGAAGGAGAAGTAGTAGGAGTATGAGGAGGAGGAGGGGAGGGGGTAAAGACAGATAGCTGTGGTACGCAGGAGGTGGAGGAGAAAGAGGGGAAAGGGGAATGGAGGAGGAGGAGGTGGAAAGGACAATGACACGCGCTCTTTGTGAATAAATATATATCGTTTCACCTAAAAATATATAAATGGTCTATATACATTTTATTACATACATACACACAAAGAAACAAAACACAAACACACACACAAAACATGTGTATGTGGATATCTATATATATATATTATATATATATATATATATATATATATATTATATATATAATAATAGTCATGCATGCATTATACTTTTATATATGTATATATAAACAATATTTCATTTTGTATACATCTATATAGTGCGTGTGTGTGTTTGTGTAACAAATATTAATATATACATACGTACATAGATTATAGACCTACTACATATGATGTACACACACCAAAATATGTGTGTGCGTGTGTGTGTTTGTGTGTGTGTTTAGGTGTGTGGGTTGTACAGTGATGTAGGCATATATATAGATATATATATATATATATATCTATATATTATATATATATATATCTATATATATTGATAATTCATATATAATATATATATATATATATATATATATATATATATATATATATATATATATATATAGATATATAGATAGATAGACAAATAGATAGGTATAGATATGTATAGATATATAGATGGATAGACACAATACATATCATATATTGGAATATATGTTATATATAATATAGATATATCTATATATATAATATATATATATCTAAATATACATGTATAATATATGATAAATTGTATGATGTATCTATATATCTATACATATTTATATTATCACTATCTATATACATATATCAGTGCACACTCACACATGATAGGTGTATGAAATATAATATAGATATACAGGTAGATATAGATAAATCGATAGGATAAATAAATAGATGAGATAGATAGATAGATGGATAGATAGACAGAGATTAGAGAGAGAGAGAGAGATAGATAGACAGATAGAATAGATATTATATAGAGAGAGAGAGAGAGAGAGAGAGAGAGAGAACGGATACATATAAGTGGAAGGAAGAGGGGGCGGAGGGAAATGAGGGATTAGGAAGAGGAAGGAAAATTGAGAGATAGAGTGTAAGGAGGAGGAGGAGGAGGTGGAGGTGGATGGTGGAGGAGGAGGGGAAGGGAAAGAGCAAACGGAGATATATAAGTGGAATGAGGAGGTGAAGGAGGAGGGAGACGAGGGGAAGGGAGAGATAGAAGTGGAAGGATGAGAATGATGATGATGATGATGATGATGAGGAGGAGGAGGAGGAGGAAGGAGATGATGATGATGATGATGAGGAGGAGGAGGAGGAGGAGAGGAGGAGGAGGAGAGGAGGAGGAGGAGGAGATGATGATGATGATGATGATGATGATGATGATGATGATGGATTGATGATGGTGGTGTGATGATGATGATGGTGGTGGTGGTGATGATGAGGAGAAGTAGGAGGAGGAGAAGCAGGAGGAGGAGAAGGAAAGGAGGAGGAGGAGGGGAAGGGGGAAAGGAGAAATAGATGTGGGCGGAGGAGGAGGAGGAGAAGAGGAGGTAAGAAGAGGAGGAGGGGGAAGAGGGAACGGAGAGAATAGAAGTGGAAGTAGTAGGAGGAGGAGACCAAATGGGGGAAAGTAGAAGGCAGGAGGAGGAGGAGGAGGGGGGGGGGGAGATATAGAATTGGAAGGTGGAATGAGGAGAGTGGAGTAGGAGGAGGGAGGGGAAGGGTGGACGAAGAGATAGAAGTGAGAAGGAGGAGGAGGAAGATGATGGGAAGGGAACGGATCAGATAGATGAAGGAGGATAAGGAAGGAGTGGAATTGAGGAACGGAGAGATAGAAGTAGAAGGAGGGAGGAGGAGAAAGAGAATGAGAATGAGAAGGAGGAGGGGGGAAGGGGGGAAAGGAAAGATAGTTGAGGAAGGAGGAGGAGGAGGAGGGGAAAGGGGAAAGGAGACATAGAAGTCGAAGGAGGAGTAGGAGGAGGGGGGAATGGGGCATGGTGGAGGCGAACCCCTTTACCAATGCAGTTAAAATACAAGAAAATTTGCCAGCTCCCAGTAACAAGTCGAATGGCCGAGAAAAAAAGATTGCACGCAGATGGTATATTCATCACCGAAACACCAGCCATCAAATAGCAGGTTTCACCAAATGTCATCGCCAAGGATCGCCTCCAGTTCGCCAGCAGTATGTAGGGACAATGATTGTGGATTACTGGGAGGAAAGGTAATCTGGGAGTCATGAAAAAATATTCTGTTCCACCGCGATTGGAAGCCTCCCCCGCTAGAAGGTGTTGCAAACTACTTTTAACTTCTAACTTTTTTTTTTTTTTTTATTGTATTATGAGTATGAAAAGATCACTGTCTATAAGATTATTGCAAGTATGTGCCCTAATTTAATTGATGTTCTAATCTCTCATTATATAATTTGTCCAGATGTGATAGATAAAACCATTCTACGAACTGCGAGGGTGGCAACGTGGACTGTAATATTGGCGTGGATATTCCTGCATGGCGTGGTGAACTGGCAGAAATAGAGGGGAGATTCAATTCGGAGAAATATATAGATTCTTAGAAGTGTTTCTCCTTGTCAGATGGAGCTATATGCCTTGCTTGTCACCAGAATAACGAGGGTATTTCATGCAGGATAAAACTGCCCGTACACACGTCGAGGGCAGTTAAGAGATGGGGTTGCGTGACCAAAAACCACCTCGAGATCTACCATCGGTCAAGCAAGGCATGTAACTTAAACCCAATCCGAAAATGTCTGGGCAAATATAGTCAATGTCTGGGAAACAGCAATGAAAAGAACCTCGAACGTTAATAGAAACATGCAAGAGGGAAGGAAGTATGCGTAGGAATACGGAACTTCTATATAAGCATGTCGCTCTGTTATGGAGAGAATACGGAGGGGGAAACAGTTATAGAAAATAACTGGTGGTTAGACAAGTTTTAATAAAAATGAATTGGTCCTGTCAGTATGTTTATTCCCAATATTTGCCTTCTGTTTCTACATATTACTGTTTTTTTTAAGTAAAAAGGCCAACCTCTTTTTAAAAAAGATGGAGTGGTTTATCAGTTAGTCAATTTCATACAAAGCAAGAATAGTACTTCATAATCAAAATACATGTTACTTTTCGCTGAACGTGGTTCAAAATGTTTTGAATGCAAAACTATAATTCTAAATCGCTATGCATACTAGTTCAAAACAACCGCAAATGGTTCAGCATATCTAATTTCTCAAACGCACACATGCTCACAGTGATGAAACCCTTATATATTCAACTGTATCCTATGTGATTTTGCGTATAGTTAATGTTCTATAATGGATTTACTTCATCGGGAAACGTACATTCAGCCACCGCTTTTTAAGTAACATATGCATATATTTTCTCAAATCTCCTATACAAAGAGGAGAATATTTTTTACGTTGGCACTGAATAAAACTTGACACTCGATCGCTTAATATTTTCTGAATATCTTAATACAAAGTCATACAAATGCAAAAAAAATATATATATTCCTTAACACCTTGCTATGATTTTTCACTTGTCCACTAGTTGGGTGTACAGTAGCGAAAACATTTAAGGCCACTATAAATATTTCTTATCTTCAAAATCAAAACACCTGTATAACAAGAAGCTTCATTGATTATTTTTCCCTTTTAGCAAATGTCCTTTATCAAAAACAAGAACTTTTAGAAGATATGAAAAAAGAGGTAAAATAATATAAACTCCCCATGTTGTAAAGCTTTTATAATTGTACGTGTATTGGGACAATGACAAAGTTCAAATTCGCCTAAAGCAGGGATTTTTGTGACCCAGGAATGTTTACCCCTGTGAGTAAAAAAAAAATATATATTAGTGACACACTCGATTGCGATGGATCTTAGCGAACAGCATGCGATTTTCCAACTGATGCGGGTTTTTTTTTTTTTCTTTTCTTAAACCGAATTATCAAAAAACAGATATATTATATTCTTAATCAAAAGTTCTTTGCCAAAATATAAAAAATAAAGGTGCTTGTGTTGTGGTCTACATTAGATATTCTTGTTTTACATGGCAGTAAGGGTATATGACGAGCAACATACAGTCGAGGAGGTAAGTTAGAGAGAAAGGTGAAAATCACAGTCCTAAAGGGGAAAAAGCCGCATCCGAAGCCATAATTTCTAAAGACAAGTAAAAAAGCATCGTTTAGGAGAAAAAAATTCGCTTACCTCATAATAAGCGGAAGGGAAAAAAGTTCCTTTCATAACTTAGAGAAAGCAAAAATGCTCTTTTTTTCAAATTACAAGGGTGCGATGAAGTATTCATGTGTAGACCAGAGCAGTTTTTTTTCAGACTTGGGAATATATGGTAAGGGTTAAAATGGTTATATCATTCTATCATCTTTAACAAAAAGTCTATTTATCTAAAGATGCCTCCTAAACTCTGACAATGCTCCAGGCAATATCCAGACAGGCTATCAGGGAATACCCCTTCTTGTCACGAGATAATGACTTCATCGACATAGTAAACCCATTAATGGGCGTGCGAAAGTGGGAAGAGTGCGAACAATAGGTGACATCCATGGAAGTACTTTTACTCGTCTCCTTTCGTGAAGCACCGCATACCTTAATGAATATCTACCATCGGAAATCGCACTCCTTTCAATCATTTGACAAGGTTAAACTCCCATGTTCTAGATAGCTAGAAAGTCTTTAGAAATGCTCGCTCGGTGTGATTTTAGTCGCACATCGGTTCTTGCACACCCACTCGTTCCGCTAGCTCACGCTCTGTTCTCCCTATCCAAACAACTGCCATATTCTTGATGGCGATTCAGGCCTCACCCCTTCTCCTAATCTGCTTCCTCCCTCATCCTCGACTAAGCGCCGATCTGTATTTACCGCGAGGATGTAAAAAATGGGAATATAATCAAACTGGAGCTATAACATAACTTCACACAACACTAAATATGTAATTGACATTTGATGGGACGTAGGAATTGGCGATGTTATAGCCATATCAAGCTTGGAGGTTCCTTGCGAAGAAAACATAAAAATTTGATTAAAAGAAAACAGTTATACGTCTTTCATTAGTCGTATAAAATAGATAATTACTCGTATGAATGCAATACACAACAACATAGTACAAACATTTGCCGCGATAATTTGGCAGAATGATTAATTCCAGCATCATTCAAGTTTTGCTTCTCGCTTTCCTCGCAATTATTATTTTTTCCCATTCTGCAGACAGAAATACGACGATCAGCAGGAACGATTTGCTGTCTTCCGGGCATGTCCACTCTGTCGGAAGGAGCATGCAGAATCTGAGAGAGGCTTATAATAATAACAAACCGCATCGAGCCATTGACAGGATAGTATTTTATTCAAATTTCTTATGTAAAAGTGTAATTCTCTTCTTAAAATGACAAATAATGCTTACCAATGGTAGCAATATATGTATTTTTTGCATAAAGTTTACTCATCAACCTGTTATTAAAGAAGAAATAAGCAAATTACCCAAAAAAAAATATTTAACATATTTGTCTTAGAAAAAAATAAAATCATTGATCGATTGATTGATTATTTAAGATTATCTGCCCCGCCTGACGGCAAAAAACACCAATTAAATATTATATAAATCAAATCATGAGTAATGTGCTATAAAAGTATAAAGTATTGTATAAATTATTATGCACCCTTATATTTTGTTTTAAAATATAAACTCCCTTAGGAAACTATAAGTCCTTATAGTCACAATCCTCCACGATACCATGTTCCAGCGGGACAAGTACATCGTCTGAGAATGCTGCACATTTTCCCACTAAATGTGCACACCAGACCCGCCAATGGCATTCCTCACAATGTGGTGCACTTTTCCGCTGTCATCAGTGACCGATTCTCAACCTTGTTAACAAAAAACTTCTACTGTGTGTTACATTTAATCATTTCAGCATGTAAACTGCCTGCGTAAAGCCGTCTTCTTCGTCGTCAGAGAATATCTCCCTGTAATGTTGACCGCAAGCCTAGACGAGGGACTCTATATCCCGCACGCGCCGCACTCATCACCGACGCGGATGACGCCGGCGGGGGAGAAAACGCACGCGGCGCCGACGAGGGCGGCGAGGGCGCCGAGGGAGGCGTCGCCGCTTGTCATTTAGAAAAATATTGCTTCGGATGCGGCCTTTTTTTTCCCCTTAGGACTGTGATTTTCAACCCTTTCTCTATACCTTACCTCCTCGACTGTATGTTGCTCATCATATCCCATTACTCTGCCATGTAAAACAAGAATATCTATGTAGAAATGACAACAAGAAAGACCTTTATTTTTTATATTTTGCAAAGAACGTTTTGATTAAGAAATATAATATTTAGTTGTTGATTAATTCGTTTTAAGAAAGAAAAAAAAAAAACCGCATCAGTTCGGAAAATCGCATGCCTGTTCTGCTAAGATCCATCACATTCGAGTGTGTCACCTAATATATTTTTTTTGTACCACAGGGGTAAACATACCTTGGTCAAAAAAATCCCTCGCTTTAGGCGAATTTGACTTTGTTCATTGTCCAATACACGTACACATTTATGAAAGCTTACAACATGGGGAGTTATCTTATTTTACCTCTTTTTTCATATCTTATAAAAGTTCTTGTTTTTGATAAAGGACCTAGTGCTAAAAGGGAAAAATAATAAAGTGAAAAGCCTCTTGTTATACAGGTGTTTTGATTTTTGAAGATAAAAATAGTTTTATAGGGGCCTTAAATGTTTTCGCTTACTACAACAAATAGGGACATAGTGAAAAATCATAGCAAGGATTTGTTAAGATATATATATTTTTCATTTGGTATGGATTGTATTAAGATTTCAGCAATATAAAGAGATCGAGTGTCAAGGTTTATTCAGTGCCAACGGTAAAAAAATATTCTCTCTTTGTATAGGGAGATTGCAGGAAACTATATGCATGTGTTACTTAAAAAGCGGGTGGCGAATGTACGTTTCCCGATGAAAGTAAATCACATGGTCGGCGGGAGGTGATCGTCTCTAAGATAACAACTTATCTAGCTCTAATCTCTTTGCTGCATATTTGTAGAAAGCAATGAGGGGAAACGCGAAGTAAAGTTTGGTGAATTATACCCGGTTGGCAAGGTTATCTTGTGTCCTTTTATAATATTTTTTCTCGTTCTTGTAGGAGACAAAAAAAACATATTTGCTAGATAAATGGAAACTACCACTCATCAACAATCGCCGCTGTACAAACAGCAAAACAATACAAGAAATACGCAACTTCTTGAGCACAGACACACATGCCAAAGTAATCCCCCAGATAATAATTTCACTCGTAGTGTCACCCGCACCACTCAGCATAGCCGTGTGTAGATTTCGGACTGGTGAGAAAGACCCATGGCTAGGGAAAGCGAGAAGTAAAGTTTAGTTGGATATTTCCCGTCGGCAAGGAATTTGTGTCGTCCCAGTTCTTAACAATATTTTTCCCGTTCACATGTAGGAGACAAAAACAAGAATTTGCGTAGATGAATCGAAACACTATATAACAAAACGTTAGTGGTTACGTTGCCATAGTACTTGTTCTCGTATATTACTGGAGGGAGCAATGGTACTAAGACAATTGTCTGCGGAGGGGAGTAAATTACTGAAAAGCTAGTCCACCTTTCTGTTCCTAATTCATCTTTTTCTCCCTATTGATCATATAAACAGAGATCCTATATCGATGTTTACCCTGGTTTCTTTTTATATCAGCAAGAGAATGCACTGTATTGGCTGTGCACGAGAGTTATACAATATGGGAAAGCTGAACCATATTCCTAGTTTGCATGGTAGATTGTACAAAAATGAGAGCTCGAGGCGGGAACATTTTAGGAAATATACCCGCTATTGCCCCTGCGGTTGCAATTAGCAAAACATTACACTGGTTCGGGCACGTTGGGGCAGCTGGTGGTCCTATTTGGTAGATGAATTAACTGTTCAGACGGAAATAGGAGGGGCAAATCCCGTCTTTGGTCTCGCGCAGACAGACGTTTTGACAAACCCATTAATGCTATCTAAATAGAATAACAACCGGTGACTTTTCAATCTGATTAGGTAATTAAACCTGTTGTATTAAGCGGAAATTTTCAAAGGTATGCACGATAGTGGTTATCGAGATTACATTACACAGAAAATGAAGCTGCTGTCTAATTTCATGTTATTTTGTTATACCCGCCACGTTGAGGATGTGTGTTTGTGAAAGTCATACTAACAGAACCATTGAGTCAATAAAGAGTTTCATGATCCTTTTGACTGTGAATTATATTTTTATTAGAAAGATGCCTTGGGATGTAAGATAGCTTATCACAATCGTCCGCTCGAAGTTAAGAAATTTCTGTGGTTATTCTTATCAGGGTTGCACCGTTATATTATGATTAACCTGTTGTATAACGCTGCATATTTTCAAATCGTGCGTTTCTAGTCGGTAGTTATTGAATTTACATTTACACACAAAATATAAGTCCTTTTATTTTATTCTTATTGTTTATCACCTGTTAGGACGCGTGTTTGTGCTTCTGGGAAAGTCATATTAAACGGCTATGTTGGGCTACAACAGAGTTTTCATGATCCTTTTCAACGAGAATTGTTCTTTATTATGAAGATACCTTTGGATGTAAGAAAGACTAGGTTCTAACCATGTTAAAAGAATAGAGGAGTTCGCCACAGTTTTATCAACGTCACACCGAACGAAGTAAGAAATTTCTGTGCACAGACGTATTCTTATTAGAGTTGCATCTTTGTTATATTATGCATTTGTAAACATTTGTCAAAGCATATTGATTATGGTCTTTGCAGTAATTTTTTTTACTATATGCATCATGGAGTGAGAAATGGATAGGTCATAGGATGTATTTTTGTCTTATATTTGAGTGAAGGCAAGACTATGTTCAACAATCTATAAGGGTTAAAATGGCATTCCTTTCTTGGTTGGTCTACACCTCAAGACGAGACGTGCAACACCACCACCGTCTATTACTCTGAATAAGAAGAAATATCACACTATTATAATCCTCCACGCACCCCAAGGAAATTCAGGGCACGACTATGATTGTATTCTGTGTCTGTTTGTTTGTACTAAAGGCATATATGAAGACCTTCAATAAAGACCGTATGATTACAGCAACGTATTTTATAATCCTTTGATTGCACAATGAACAATTAATATTGGGATGTTTTTGGCGATTTAACGTAACTGAATCGTGTCAAGACCTTTATACCTTATTGCTCCGTAACGGGAATATGAGCGGGAATGCGGGTCGGGGATGGGCGCTTCCCTGTTCTGGAGCTTGCGTGTGTCAGCAGCCGCATGTATGCATTTTGTTTGATTGTAGCCCTCTTACTTTTATTCTTATTCAGAGTATGCTTTGGAGAGGAGTAGAGACAGCCTTTAGTGTGAGCGTATTAGTTCATCATATAGGGCCATTTATGGATTATGATGAATTAGGAAGGGTTGTCACTCGTTGTAGCAGGATAATTATCGATCAGTTCACAAATTCAAACCATGGGTGAAACGCACCTGTTGGTCTGGGAGGGGAGGGGAACAGGGGAGGAATGGGGTCGAAATTAATAGTTCCATCGGCTTTGGTGCTAGTTGTTGTTTGCGTATCTCTGCCTCCTACCATATTGCTTCCTATCGGATATGAGCAATCGTGGGATCGGGGGCAGCAGAACGGAACGGCTGGGGTGTTCCCTGTTCTCAGGGACCTATTTGCGCATCTCAGCAGCTGGGTGGCATGTTTGTTTGTTGTGTGCTTCTATTCCTATGTTATTCAGAATCTCTTTTTATTACTTCGGAGAGAGGAGACATCCTTCAGGTGGCGAGGTAGGCACATTAGAGGGACAATTTATGGATTATGATGAATAAAGAGGGTCGCCATCACTGTCTGTAGGCAGGATTACTTAGCGATTCAGTAAAGATGCAAAACATGGTGCATAGTGCAAAAGTGTTATACAATCGAAAATAAAGGATATATTCGTATGACGAATTTGTAGACCATCCTTTACACTTTAACTGGTATTACATCTCGGTACAGTGATGAGAGGTACCAGAAATGACTCGGTCAATTAGCAGACCTGTGTGACCTATCTACTTATTGATTTTGACAGTTTCAGTCATTAGCGAGAGACGGTTTCGCCGTCTGTACAGAATCAATTCTCGATCTCAGGTACAAGTTTAAAACATGGCTGATATGCACGGTGTGGATGGGAGGGCGCGGTGGTGAGTCCATCTGTAGCATCCTTACTAAAGGGTAATGACTTCGGTTTTATACGGAGATATTGGTCATCTTCGTTATGGATTGTACTATTTTGGGGACTGTAAGGTTGTGCGTGTTAGTCCATCAGTAGACTTACGGTGGTGGTTACTGCTTTCACTCATAGACAAGGTTGTGATTACGTGAGTGAATGGCATTGATCTATGTCAACTGCATGGAGGGGATTACTAGTCTGTACATCACTGGTTAGGCGACAGTAATGGATTTCCGGTATACGGATGTGATTATGTAACTCACATTCAGTGGTCATCCTTCTGTTCTGATGCACATTTCAACCGAAAGGTGTGCGCGGTTAGCAAATCGTTAGCTCTGGTCTAGTGGTTGCTCGTGATTCATTATCCTGCTTTCACACTCTCGGACCAAGCGTTGTGTGGGTTACGTCGTGATCTTATCTCTGTCACCGGCACCTGCCATTGGAGTGGGATATCTAGATCTGTCAGTAATATCATTGTTTAATTATTTCTTTATTGATGCGTCATGTACGAACATAAACTGCACATGTGAAAGCATGGTTGTAATGATTTCCGGGTTAAGTATTATGTTTGTTGAGACATTGGTTGCGGTTTGCGGTTTGTGTTTCGTCAAGGGTCACTGATTAACGTCACGTCACCGACATACTTTCACATTCATGTTAGTTGTGAGGGTGTGTGCGATTAGATTTGTTACCTCCATTATCCTGCTTCACTCTCGATAAGGTGTGTGGTTACGCTGTGATCATTAATCTAGTCCACTGTCACCTGCATTTGAGGGCGGTGATAATGTCCTGTAGTACTCATTGTTTTCAGTATGTCTCTTATGAGGCATCATGTACGAAAAAACCATGCACCATGTGAAATGTGAGGTTAATGATTTCGGGTATTGTTATGTTGTTGGGACAATAGTTGCAGTTTGCGGTTTGTGGTTTAGTCAAGGTCACTGATTAACGTCACGGTCAATGACCTACTTCACACTCATGTCTACCGTACATGAAAGTGCAGCTTCTGTCGTATTGACCTACTACTAATATATATAAACTATAGATACGTAGGGTTGATACACAGATAGAGAGAAATGGAAAAATATAACACTATTACAATACAACACGTGATAAAACAATAATTAATAATTAATATACACATGTTATATATATGTTTATATTATATATATATATATCATAACACTGAATATATATATATATATACTATTTTACATATGATAAATACTATATAGATATAAGATATAAATATATATATTATATAAATATATATACTATATATAATATATATATACTAAGTAGTATATTATGTGGTGTGTGTATGTACACGAAAAATATATTAGAGAGACCGTAACAACCTTAACAAGTAAGTAAGTGCCTATAAAAGATTAATAAACAGCATCTATGTCTTAAAAGGGAACTTGTTTAGTATTTGCAAAGAAGGGAGAGGATCATAGCGACATGCTCAAACTCCTTGAAACTCGCTTGGAAATGACTATTGACTATTAGAAATAGTTTTCTACTATGAAAATGTATAAACAAATTGACGAATAGAAACTGAGGCTCGAAAGACAAAGGAAACCTCAAAATAGCAGAATAAATCCAGCAATGAAAACTGTCAATAATATAACGATATTGGATATAGATATATGTATGTATATATTGATAAATTATAAGTACATAGAGATACGTATATATATATATATATGTATCTCCGCACACACAGACACACAATACAACCTCCGAGGTCGGAGAATCAGGAATGGGAAACCACATTCAACACACACACAACACAAATAAAAATAGTGTTTTCTTTTGCATAAATTATATTGTTTTCAGAGGAAACCTGTGCAGATAAATCTATGTCTTGATTCATAAACTTGACTATTCATAATCATTGTAATATCTTTTTCTTAATCGGATTCTTTCCAGTTGTATATATTTGTAGAATTACGTAAACCAATCAAAAGTCAATCGTTAGAGACCGGCCTAGATACTATATAAATACACAATATTGCCGAATAAAATTGTTAAAAAATGTACCAATATGGAAGTGTCGACGATGTAATAACACACCACATAACACTACGCCACGCACAGGGGATGTTGGGACGGGAAGGTAAGGAGGTATACTTAAGAGAAGAGTCCTGGAATAACGTGACATCGATGAAAACTGACTGGGGGTAGCCCAGTGTTGCACGCAACAGTTACCAGACACTCCATGGATAGCAGAATGATCCTCCATACCTGGTCCCCAATATTTAACATCGTAAGAGCTGTACTTCACGTGTGGGATGCACTGTACTCTCCGGTGTGTGATTAGAAATAAATAAATAAGTAAAGTGTATGAATTAAAATAAACATTCTATTATATACATATATTTATATCCTTATATACACACACACAACGCCACCCACACATATGGATATGTATTTGAGTGTGCTATACATACATATATATATAAAATATATATTATACATAAATATACATATGTATACATACATGTTAACGTATACCATACATATTCAGCCCGTATTCATAATATAGATCATATATATATACTACTATATCCTACTCTTATATACTACTATATATAATAGATGGATAGATATTAGTATAGATAGCTAGATAGATATAGAGATAGAAGTATAATATGCGTCTATATATATATAAAATATTCTACATATTCTATAGATACAACAATCACTACGTCTCCTTTCCACCTCTCTTTCCACTTTATCTCCCGTTTTTCTACTCCTCCTCTCCTCTTCTTCTTACTCCCTGTCCTTCCACTTTATCTCAGCAAAGGACAAGGGTGAAACTGAGAGATTAAAATGGAAGAAGGAGATCAGGGTGGACGAAGGGGGGAACAGCGAAGTATAAAAGTGGAAGGAGAGTAGGAGGAGGAGGAAGGGGGGACAGGGTGAGATATAAATGGACAGAAGAACGAGGATGAGGAGAAAGGGGGGCGGGGCGTGGTGATAGAATGTGACAAAGGAGGAGAAGGAGAATAGGGGAACAGGGACAAAAGGTGGAAGAAGAGGAGGAGGACGAGGAGAGGGTGGAACGGGGTGGGTGTGCGGTTTCTAATGTATGTAATATAAATAATGAATACATATATATATACATACCATACACACACACACACACATATATACTACATATATACACATATACATACAATTATATATATATATATAATAGATATATATATATTATATATGTGTGTGTTGTGTGTGTGTGTGGTGTGTGTAGTGTGTGTGGGTTTGTGGGTGGTGTGTGTGTGTGGTCACATAAACATTAATATATATATATATATATATATATATATATATATTATACATAATATATATACACAAACAAACACAGACACACACAAACACACACCTATATGTGTGTTTGTGTATTGTAAGGGCTTCGTGAGAAACAGTGGTACCCGATAGGCGATTAGGGGCCAGAATGGGCCCCGTTTCCCCCCGGTCCCTCCCAAAATACGTATATCTCCCTACAGATCTTTAGTGGGTGCCGGTGTAAAGGGCTTTGTGTTGGGTAGAAAAAACATACACAGGTAGCAGACAGCAATGATTGATATTCATGATGAGAGATTAGTTGCGATGCAATAACTAGAAAGAACACTAAAATAAAAAAAGGGTATATACAAGCAGGCAATGCAAGTCAGCAATAGCTGCCAATTTATGAGAGTAATAATAATATACGTCCCAGATCCTTAACTGTGGCAAGTACAAATAAGAAAGGACGCTCACCTACCCACCTTTGTTAATGTTTTTCCACCGGTTGGGGTACTCCAAGAAGACTCTCGGAACGAGGGTAGTGACCACACCAAAGGTCCGGCTGACACACTTTATTTTTAATCGACGGTTTGAACCCCACACAGGACATACAGTTTGTTGATTTGGTTTTCACCCGAGATAATAATAGACTTAGTAAAAAATTGAACTTAAACAAAAAGAAAAAGAATTATAGAAGAAACCCAGTAAATAATACAAAAAAAGCTAATTACATAAATAAAAATACAGCTAAACGATATACAATAAAAATAAGAAGGTTAAGCACCAAACTCTACTTTTAAGAATAAAATAAAGCAAAAATAAATCAAAAGTCTAGGGGAACTGTATATTACAGTAATAAATTAATGTAAAAACGACAAACATAAAAGTAAGGGAGGTAAACAGCTGCATAAATAAAACACGTGGGTAAAAGAGGATGCAAGCCAAGCTAAGGGAACGCCCAACAAAAACAAACATGTAAGCATAGAGTGTCTATAGTAATAAAAAAATGTGGGAAATAAAAAGATAAGTAAAAACAGTTCTATGAATTTCTGAAGTTATGCAGCGGACAACCTGCATAAAATCAATAAAAAAAAGGGACATAACACAAAACCACAAAACTCGAAGAGCAGTAAAACTGTGAAGATGTCAGATATGGGCTGTGACACGTAATGCTAAGAGTGCAAGCCTTATATACTAAAACAAAACGAACAAACGATGAGTGAAAAACAAAACAAATTAAGGCTAAAAATAGACACGACAAAGACAAGGTTACACTGAAATGCATAGCATGACCCTCAAGCGTATCATTCCCCGTGTGTACATTCTGCCGAACTGTACAGTTGTTAGTACATGCATGTATGTGTGTGTGCGTGTGTGTTGTAGGGTCAGACGGAAGTGGTGGGTCCTGTAGGCTAAGGGCAAGGAAGGGCGGTAACGGCAAGGATTGGACGGTTAGGGAAATTCGAAAGAGCAGTACAAGAAAGCATCAGGTATGCTGTGAGAATTAGGGAGGTGAGGCTGCTGGGGTGTGAGGAGATTGGGTGAGGCCTGCGTGAGAGAAGGGTGGTGAGGCTGCGTGAGAGACGGGGTGAGGATGGTGAGAGAGGTGGGTGAGATGCAGTGAGAGACGGGGTGAGGATGCGTGAGAGACGGGAGGCAGGGTGCTGAGAGGCGGGTAAGGGATGCGTGAGACAGGATGAGATGCATGAGTGACGGATGAGGATGCGTTGAGAAACAGGATGAGGATGCATGAGTGAAGGAATGAGGATGCGTGAGAGACAGGAGGAGGCTGCGTGTGAGAGACGCGGGTTGAGAATGCAGTGAGAGACGGGTGAGGCATGCGTGAGAGACGGGGTGAGGATGCGTGAGAGACGGGGTGAGATGCGTGAGAGACGGGGTGAGGAGCGTGACGGACGGGGCGAGGATGCAGAGAGAGGGGAAGAGGGATGTGTGAGAGACGGGGAGAGGATGCGTGAAGAGACGGGAGAGGATGCAGGTGCGGGAGCTGGAGGACAGGTTGCAGGGTGTGGCAGGAGAGAGTTTCCAAACCTCACAAACCAACCTAAAAAACATACACTAAACCTAACTAATCTACATTAACCTAAATAATGAAAATGAAACCTAATCTAACTAACCCTGGACCTGACAAGCCTAAAATAATCAAACCTAACCTTGCCATAACTAAACCTAATCTCACCGAAACGATAATAAAGCTAAGCAAAACTAGCCCAAAAACTAACCGAGCTATCTGAAGTAAAGGTAAAATTATTCTAGCGTAACAATCTATCATACCCTAACTAACCAAAAATCGATTTTAACTTAAGCTTATCGAAGAAAAATAAACCTAACCCATTTTAACTTTAAACTAACTAACCAACCCAACCTATTATACCCAATATCGCTAAACCAAACTAATCCATCCTAACACTAATTAGCTCAAACTAACCTAACCTACGAAACCTATCTAACATAACACAACATAAAAAGTAACTAAAACTTCTCAATCTGAATAAATTAATTAACGGAAAACCTAAACCTAAACTATCCCTAAACTAACTGTAATATAACGGAAACATACACATAAATAACCTAATCTATTTAAAACCTAATTCTAACATACATAACAGGACAAAATAGCTAAACCTATCTAATCTAATGCAACGAAGATAACCCTAACCTAACCTAGCCAACAAATCTAACTGAACTTAAAACTTAATATAACCTTAACTAACCTAAACGTATCCTAAAACCAACTAAAACCTATGCTAACATAAAATAACATGATCATCCCAACTAAACGTCATTAACTAAACCAAGGCAACCTACCTAATTATATAAAACAACCTAACCTAACCTAACTATACCTAACGAAACGTACCTAACAAATTTATAACTATTCAAAACTATCCTAACGTAATATAACAAAACGCAATGCAAATTTACGTGATTAACCTAACCAAGATACTAGGCAGGTAGATACACAGATAGATAGATGGGCCTGGTTAAGAAGGCTGATAGATAACTAGGTAGGTAGATTACGTAGTAAGTAGATAGAAGTGTAGGTAGGAGTGTAGGTAGATAGCCAATTATCTAACTTGAATAGAAATTATAAAATATACATACTATCCACACAGAAACACATGCACATATAAATAGAAAATAAATAAATGGATCTATATATATATATATATATATATATATATAGATATATATATAATATGTATATCTATAAGACACAATATATACACCACATATAACACACTGTACATACACAACACATACATATGTATGAATAATATCTACCTATCTATTTATCTACGAAATCTTATCTATATAAATATGTGAGTTTATGTATGAATGTATTTATTTATATCGATGTATATATATATATATATATTATATTATATATGATATATATATACTATATATATATGCCACACCTAATAATATGTATAATGTACATATATGTATATTTTTTCATATACATCGTGTAGGTGTGTGTGTGTGTGTGTGTGTGTCCTCTGACCCCGCCCACCTCTCATGCTGGCCGCACCCCCAACAGCACGAGGATCTGCCCCCCCGGCGCCTCTTTCCCACAGCTAAGCTCCTCCCTCACATAGAGGCCGACCAATGCATTCCCAAGGAGGAGGGGGAAGTGGGGCTCTCGACGAGGAAGGAGGCCCGCCATGGGATCATCAGCGGGAGTTTTCTCCATTGGCTGAAACGACGACGTGCTCGAGGGCGCAGCCGGAGGCTCGGAAGGAAAACAGAAGAAAGGGAAGAAGCGATCCAAAAGAAGACGAAGCAATAAGGGAAGAATGAGACGAAGAAAAAAGAGAAGACGCAAATAAGAAGAAGCGACTCAAAGACGACGAAGCAATAACGGGAAGAATGAGACAAAGAAAATAAGAAGACGAAAAGGGGAAGAGCGATCCAAATAAAATGGAACACTAACAAGAGAATTAAGATTAATAATAATAAGAAGAAAAGAATAAGTTGAAAGAATAAGAATAAACAAGAAAGGGAATAAAACAATAGAAAAAAGATGGAACCAATAAGAAGAAAGAGTAAGGTTAAAATGATAAGAAAGAAGGAAAGTAAAAGAAACAATTAGCATTAGATAAACAATATAAAAAAGTGATGTGCAAAAATATGAAAAATATAATAAATAACAAATAAATAATAAATGCAATGATAAATAACTTAGAATGAAATGATAAACAATAAAAAAGTCAGAATATGAACACATTCAAGATGAGGAAATGAGAAAAATAAGAAAAGAAAGAAAATTTCAACACACACACACACACACACACACACCCACACACACACACACACAAAGATGTGTATATATATTATTTGATTATGTGAAAAATGAAGACAATAAATTTAATGGAAAATTAATGAAAAGAAAAAAAATTACAAAAAGAAAAATTTGAAGAAGAAGAATATTGAGAAGCATAAAAATACAGATGAAAAAATGAGGCTGGAAGGGAACGAAAATCAATCATTGAAAATGATTGAAATATAACTAGAAACAAATAGAAATATGAAATAATATCTATGTTAGTAAAAAGAGATAAATAAATAAAATAATATCATAGAAGATATTGAATAAATGTAAGTAGAAATAATATCATAATAAAAAAAATGTAAATCAGATAAATATATGCAACACTAAAAAAAAATGATAAAAATATAAAATAAATATGAATCATGAAAATGATAGAGTGAATAAATAGATACAATAAAAAAAATAAAATAAATAAATTTATGAATTAAAGAACAAACATAATATCAATAAATGATTATAAAATAGAGATGGTGTAATGACTATATAGATGATAATAAATATAAACTTATTCGCTTATCCTTATCCTCTCCCTATTAGTGGGGTTAATGAGGGTAATTAGTGCCCCGGGGGTACTAGACATATATAAGATTAGACCATATAACGTACTGATAGATTAACAAGGAAAGTCATTATTGACGGAAGCAAAATCTGTGTACATCAATCAACCAATTACGTAATTTCAGCTTGTTAACTGAAAATCAAAAACGATTCAGTTAATAATAAACAAAATAATTATCATTTCAAAATTTATTCATTTAACTGATTAGTCGATCATGTAAAATAATAAACTCGAAAGATCACAATTATACAAAACAAAAATCAGTAATAAAAAACAGGACTCTCTAATACAAGATGTATTATCATGCGAGAGTCAAAAGGAAAAATATATCATCGGGCAACCAGAATGACAGAATGAATACCAGCAATGACAATTTTGCAACCAGAATAACAATATAAACAACCAGAATGACAATGTGGCAGCCTGAAGGCCAATATGACAACCAGAATGACAAGTATGGCAACCAAAATGACCATTATACTACCAGTAAAAATAATAGTAATGATAATAATAACAATATTAATAATTAATAAACAATATTATAACGACTCTTTATTATCATTATTATACTTATTATTATTATTATTGTTATTATTACAGTTATGATATTTTTTTTTTGGTAATACGAATAATGAAAGTAATAATAATAATAATAATAATAATAATAATAATAATAATAATAATAATAATAATAATGATAATAATAATAATAAAAAAAAAATAATATTAATAATATTAATAATCATCAAATGTCATCAAATTCCTTTATTCTCATTTTTATCATCATTATGTCATGATTCATACAATTCTGGTAATTACTATTATTATTAGCTAATAATTGCCAAAATCATCAAAGAAAATCGAAAAAACCGTCATTTTGGGAGTATACTCGCAATAAGCTTATATTTCGCTAGATTTTGCCGCTTTTCGACTTGGTTTGGGATTTTTTTTTTTTTTTTCTTACCTTTTTTATTATATATGGATACAATTCCTGTTATTATCATCATTATTATCATGATTATCATCATTTATAATCGTTATCTTCATCCTTATCATCATTATCATCATTTTATATATCATATATATATAAGATTATATAATATAAAGATTCATCTATCTGTCTCTCTCTCTTTCTTTACTTCTCTTGTCTCTTTTTTTTTCTCTCTCTCTAGCTTTCTCTATACCTCTACCTCCTGGTCTTGTCTGTCTCTATCCCTCTCTCTCTTCATCTCGACATTTCGCTTGCTCCTTTTGACCTCTTCTCAATCCCTCTTCCTCTTCCTCTCTATCTCTCTCTCCCTTCTTTCTTGCGATCCCTATCTGCTTTATTTTTTTGTTAGGTTAGGTGAAGATAAGGAAAGCTGGGTTGAGTTTATGGGTTATTAACGTTCGTTACGTTAAATTAGGTTTTAAATCAGAGTCATAAGGGTAGTTAGGGGCTAGAAAACATTGTGTTAGGTTAGGTTAGAATAGTTATTTTATGTTAGTTATGTTAGGTTACGTTAGGTAGAACTAGTAAATGGTTGGTTAGGTTAGAATCGGATTTAGGTTAGGTTAGGTTAGATTGATTAAATAGGTGTCGGTAGGTCTAGGTTAGATTTGGGTTAGCTTAGTTAGGTAGTTCTGTGTTAATTTGTAGCTGTAGGTTATATTTTGTGTAGTTTAGGTTAGGTCTACATGAGATTGGTTAGGTTAGGTTAGGTTAGTTAGGTTTTGGGATAGGTTGCTGTTAGGTAGGTAGCTTATTTTAGGTTAGGTTGTAGTTAGATTAGGTAGATAGGTTTATTTATATTTGGTAGGTTTAAGGTTTGATTAGGTTAGCTTAGGTCAGTAGGTTAGATATAGGTTAGCTAGGTAAGGGTTTAGGTTATTTTAAAATACGATTAGGTCCGGTTAGTAACGTGAATTTAAGTTGGTTGGGTTTAGGTAAGTTAGTAGTTTAGAATGGTTTGGTTACGTCAGAATTGTTCGGTTAGGTGAAACCATAAGGATAGTTAGGTTACGTTTACATTAGCTAGGTTAGATTAGGTTTATTAGGGTAGGTAAGATTCGAAAAGATTAGTGTAGATAAATTTATAGGCAGGTAGGTTCGGTTAATAAAGTAGTTTAGGTTAGATTTCGGTTAGATAATTATGGTTGGGTTAGAGTAAGTTTAGATTGGGTTAGCATTTGGAGTAGTTTAGGTTAGGTTAAGGCCAGGTTTAGTAAGTTTAGGTATGGTTAGGGTAGTTTAGATACGTTTAGATTAGACTCATTAAAGTTAGGAAAGTAGAAATATTAGGGTAGGAATCGTTATTTTAGTTTAGTTATGTTAAATAGGTTGGATTGGTTAGGTTAGCTTAGTTAGATTATGGGGTTAGCTAGTTTAGGTACATTTATGGTTTAGACTTTTTTGGTTAGGACGTTAAGATGTTAGAAAGGGTTTTAGAAATATTAAAGTTAGGGGTCAATCGTAATTTAGGTTAGTCATAGGTGTTTATGTAGTTAGATATGGTAGTTTAAGTGACCGCTTAGGTAGGATCGTTGGGTTAGTCTAAAATCGTAAGGTTAGATTAAAGTAGGATCATAAGGTTAGGACTAGAAATTGGTACTTATGTAGCTAAGTTAGGTTAGGTTCCGGAAAAGTTTAGGTTAGGGTACGTATAAGGAAACAATTGACATGTAAAAAGTATCATTTCTAGACCTTTGGAAAAATTGCATTTTGAGTATTCTTTAGGATAAGGGAAAAACACTAGACTCACGCTAGCAATGTTGATTTTGAACCTTCGAAAAATGAACCTTGTATTGAATAGTGAAAAAATACTTTTCTTCCTAATTCACCTAAAAGCACGTTCAGTAATGTATAGAATGATTCTACGTTTAAATATTTACGTTCTACATGATCTTGTTTATACTTTATAATAATCGGACATTGTGGGTTTTCTCTGATGACCTGCATTATTACCTTTTCTTCGTATGTTTCTATCCCCAATAAAAGAAAATAATGTTAACCATATATTATTGGCGTTATATATATATATATATATATATATTATATATAGATATATATATATATATATATATACCACACACACACACACGGACATTCATGATTAAATTTCGTAATATAACAACAATGCCTTTGCAGAAGATAGATCTGTCCAAGAGGAAATATATATATATATATATATCTATATATATAATATATATATATATGATATATGTGTGTGTGTGTGTGTGTGTGTGTGCGCTTTATGTCTCTGTGTGTGTGTGTGTGTGTGTGTGTGTGTTATAAATAGAGCAAGAGAAGAAACCTGCATCAGCAATTTACTTTTGAAAAGAATTCCAGCTACCGAACCGACCTAAACTACTAATATAACCTAACATACCTTGGCCTAATGTACCCTAACCTAACTTAAACAAAACTAATAAACATTCAAACCTAACCTAAACTACACTAATAAACTAAACTAACCTTAACTAGCTAAACCTAACCTACCTAAGTTAATAAAACATACCTAGCCAAAACCAAACCTAACCAATCTCAACCCAGCGTAACCAACCTACCAAAACCTAACTATCCTAACCGAAATCCTAACCCAATAATCAAAGCCTAACCTTGGTACACTTACTTTTTTCAATTAGCATTATTTCCTTTACTTCACTTTTACTTTTATTTGTGGCAGAATCGCTTCAAGGCTTTAACCTCTATAATTCAGTGGGACTGTTCTGCAACATAATTTATACGGTACTCCAAGTACCTTTGTTACACTACTGTAAGTGATCAGTTAGCATAAATTTTAAGATTTGCTGGCGTCTTTGGTAGGACCATAACATGGAGTCGACAAACTGCTGGATGTCATAGCTTAGTAATTACGACAATATACGTTGGGTCAATTGGGATAAGGTATGTAGTTAAGTGGATTAGTTAGGTTTACGCTTAGGTTAGGGCTTAGTTCGTTTTGTTTAGGTTAGGTAGTTAAGAGATTAAGTTTGTTAGAACACTTAGGTTTGGTTAAATTCAGTATAGTACGTTAGGTGTAATTAGTTTAGGTTAAATCTCGTCAATCAGGTCAGTTAGTTTGAGGTTAGGTATCAGTTAAGTTTAGGTTAGGTTAGAATTAGATTATGTTAGGTCCAGTTAGGTTGGATTTGGTTTAGTGGAGGTTAGCAGGGTAGGTTTGATTAGCTGATGTATGTTGATGTTAGTTAGGTTCTAGTTAGGCTATGTTAGATGGTTAGGTAGATTAGGTTTGGTTTAGTAGGTTAGTTAGGTTACGGTAGGTTAGTATGTTTTTGTTAATGGTTTCGTTAGTTGAGATTAGGATCAATTTACTGTTATATTATCTTGTTTTATATTAGGTTGTGTTAATTAAGATTAGGTTTATTAGTTTAGGTGAGTATAATAAAGTTTAGTTAGGTTAGGTTAAATAATGATGGGATTACATTTACTTAGGGTTGGGTTAAATAATGTAAGAACCAAACCTAACTTACCCTACCATCCACGAACCTGACTAACCAAGACCTAGCTTAACTAATTGAACCTGAACTAACCTAAACAAACATAAGATAAACTAACTTAACGAAACCTAACTAAACTTGACATCTAATCTACTAACTAAATCTAACCGAGCAGCTAAAAGTGAGCTAACCTAACTTAACCTAACCTAATTTTACAAAAGCGGAATAACCTATCCATACTAATCTAAGCTGACTCTAACTAAACCAAAGTAATTAACGAAACCTACCCAAATTTAACTAAACCCAACCTACCTTATCGGAAACCTACATGTAAAACCTAACCTAACCTAAACTAAACACCATCAACCCAAACCTAAAAACATAACTAAACTGAAACAATCTAACTAACCTAACTTATTAAGTTAGACCTAACCTAACCTAACATATTTAAGTATATAACTTAAACCTAACCTGATAAGCCTAAAATAATGAAACCTGCCTTGACTAATGTAAACCTAATCGTACCGAAACGAACTAAATCAACCAAAACTAGCCAAAACTAACCTATGCTATCTGAAGTAAAGGTAAAATATTTAGCGTAATATCTATCATAACTAACTTAAAACCAAATTTGAATTTTTATTTAAGCTATCTAAGAAACCTAAACCTAACCAGTCTTAACTTAACTAACCTAACCAACCAAGCCCTACTATACCCTAATATAACTAAACATAACCTAATCCATACTAACCTAATAGCTCAATTACCGAAATAACGAAACCCTAACGAACAGTAAACAAAACATAAAGTAACTAAACATTCTCTGATCTAAATAAATAAACTAAATGAAACTACCTAACTCTCCCTAAATACATAATATAACAGAACATAACATAAATAAAAACCTAATCTAACATAACATAACAGGAAAAAATAGCTAAACCTATTAAATCTAAATGCAACCGAAAGATAACTAAAACTAACCTAGCCTAACCAAATTAAAACTAACTAAACTTAATATAATCTTAAATAACATAACGATCCTAAACCAACTAAACCTATGTTAACATAACAATAACATAATCTATCCCACCTAATGTCATGTAAACCTAAACGAAGGCCAACTACCTAAACTATATAAAACTAACATAACCTAACCTAACTATACCTAACGAAACGTAAACTAACAATTAACCTATTCAAAAACCTATCATAACGTAATATAAACCCAAACGCAATGAAAATCGCGCGTGACTTAAACATACCAAGATTATAGGCAGTAGATACACGATAGATAGATGGGCCGGTATAGAAGGTGACTAGATAACTAGGTAGGTAGACTAAGTAGGTAAGTAGATAGAAGTTGTAGGTAGGGAAGGTAGGGAGATAGCCAAGTATCTAACTGGACATATAAATTATACAAATTCGGTATACATACCTTATACACACAGAAATACATGCACATATAACTAAATAAATACATAAATGGATATATATATTATATATATATATATAGATATACAGATAATATACACATGTACATATACACACACATACATATTATGAATAACATATCTACCTATATCTATGTATCTACGAATAGATATATCTATAGAAATATGTGAGTGTATGTATGATGTATTTATTTATATCTATGATATATACATATATATATATATAATAATAATATATATATAATATATATTATAGATATATATACATACATTACATTACACACACCTAATATAATATGTATATGTACATATAGTATATATTTTTCCTATACATGGTGGTATGTTGTGTGTGTGTGTGTGCCTCTGACCCCGCCCACCTCTCATGCTGGCCGCACCCCCAAACAGCACGAGGCTCTGCCCCCTCGGCGCCTCTTTCCAACAAACTAAGCTCCGCCCTCACATAGAAGGCTCGACCAATGGCATTCCCAAGGAGGAGGGGGAAAGTGGGGCCGCGAGGAAGGAGGCGCGCCATGGATCATCCAGCGGGAGTCTTTTCCCATTGGCTGGCAACGACGACGCGCTCGAGGGCGCCAGCCGGAGATCGGAAGGAACAGAAGAAGGAGAAGCATCCAAAGGGAAGACGAAGCAATAAGGGAAGAATGAGACAAAGAAAAACAAGAAGACGAAAAGGGGAAAGAAGCGATCCAAATAAGACGAAAAGAAGAAGTGAAGAATAGAGACAAAGAAAAAGAAGAAGACGAAAAGGGGAAAGAAGCAATCCAACTAAGACGCGAAGCAATCAGAAAGAGAAGAGAGGGAGAGAGCAATTCAAGGAAAATATAGAGAATAACCAAGCAGGAGGAGGGAGAGAGGAGGAAAAAAGAGGGAGGGAGAGGGTTGGAGAAAGCGAGGAGAGAAAAGGAAATAATGGGAGAAAGGAAGAGACGGAAAGACACACACAGAAAGGGTTTAGAGGAGAGAGAGAGCTAGTTAAAAGAAAGAAAGAGAGTTGGGGGAGGGGGAGGGAGAGAAAGAGAGAGAAGGGTATATTGAAGAGAGGATAGCTAAAGAGACTGAGAGAGGGGGGGGGGAGGAAGGAAAGTGAGAAAAAAAGAGGGAAAGAGAGAGGGGAACGAGTCAGATAAGAGCCAGAGATAGAAAAGTCAGGGGTGAAGGGAAGTAGAGAGGCGAGTGAGAGAGTCAAACAAGAAAAAGAGAATAAAAGAGAAATAAAGAGATAGAAAAAGAAATGTGAGGCATGTTGAAGGGAAAGAAATGAGAGAGAGAGATGGTAGGAGAGTTAATTATGCGTAGGAGAGTCAATCAGGCAGAGATAAAATAGAGAGCAGAGGGGAACGGGGGAAAAGGAAAATATATAGGGAGAAAGAGAGATATAAGAAATAGACAGAGAGGAGAGGAAAAGAAAAGAGTCGTGAAAGGAGAAAAAAGAGATAGGTGTGGGGGGGTGGAGGAGAAGAGGTGGAGGGGGAAGAGAAAAAGAGGAGAGAAAGAATGGGGGAAGGGCAGAGAGAAAGACATAAGAGAGGGAAATGAGGTAGGCTTGATCTTTTTATCGCTGACGCCTCGGATAACAGGGACATCTCACACACGCACTATACTAAGCAGACACACACCAAAATGAAGGAAACATACACATCACGGTCAAGCACAATCCAAACACACACACAGGCAAACAAAAAACGCAACATAAACACACCGCGCAAGGACCGAGACAAGAAACGGATAAACAACTAATAACAAACACAAACAGATACAAACACACACCAAGCAGAAGCAAACACACACCACACACACACCAGACGAGCACCACAAAACGTAGATTTGGATTCTTTTAAAGTGAGGTTTGTAATTTATGTTCTGTGAAATGAAGAATTGTCCCTAAATGGAATGAGGTATAAAATGTGTGTGTAAAGTTGAGGTTTCCATTCTCATAAATGGGCCTGATGACGAGGCGAGAGAGAGAGAAAAGAAACTGAATGAATACACAGACTGTGAGTAATTGCGGGAAAGAGAGTAATTGAGTGACAGACAGAGGGGAAAAATAGTAACTCTAAAAAAAAAAAAAGCGATGGAGAGGCAACAGGAGAGAGATATAGTAATTGACTAAGTGAAAAACAGAGATAGTATATAATGAGTGAGAGACAGAGACAGTTACTGAGTAAGAGACAGAAAGAGAAGAAGAGAGATCAATAAATTGAATGAGAGATAGAGAGAATAAACGATACTGCAGTAGAGAGACAGAGAATGATGATTCGAGGACGCTAGTGAGAAAGTAAGAAGAGAAAAACTGACGGTGGTGAGAATGAGTAGAGAATGAGAGAGTAATTGAATGAGTGAGTGTCTCGGACCTAGCGTCAATCGCTTGCCTGGAGTGGTCCCGTGGGCAAGTCGAGCGGAATTACGAGCGGAGGGAGCTGCCAAGAGCGAAGCAGTGCCGAAGTACTTGCTTAGGGGACACTCAGGTGTGATCCGTCTATTGTGTCATATCTGAAAAATATTCTGGTTTACCTGGCCATTACAAGAAAAAATAAAGACTCAAAAGAAAACGATCCAAAACTGGAAGGAATATAATAATAAATAAATAAATTCAGCAATGATGTCGGGGGAAACACACTTTAGACCAGGTAAGAAGGGCATTGCTCATTTCGGGGGCGGGCTAATGCGTGCATATCGTTCCATGGTTGGACGCTGCCAATGTTGCACGAAAGCGGATTCCTCAGCTCACACACACAACCTACACCCTTGTTAGGGTTTGTGGTCTCCTAAGGGGCTGTGAGCGTTTTCGTTCGGCGGGCCTGAGAAGGCGGGACTGCGTGTGTGTGTGTGTGTGTTGGTGTGTGTGTGTTGTGTGTGTTACCGGCGACTTCGCTCCACAGATAACGCCAAGGTCGACGGAATACACACCACGTACAACACCACACATAGATAATATTTATATCTATATAAATCTGTATATATATGTCAATCTATCTATCTACTATCTATCTATATATTATCGAATAATCAAACCATGGCATCGTATCAAGGGATAAGTCCGATATACGAAAAACTTAGCCTCGCCCGGGCTGTCCAGAGGGGAAGCCCGGCCTGTGTCGACTAATGCCGAACTCGTGCACGGTGTAGCTGTGCTGACTCGGCTGAACCGTACCCGCCATGTGCACAGCCACGCAGTAACCTCCGGGCGGACAGTTGCAACTTCTCGCGCCCTGGCGCTCGGATGGAGGAGGCCGACACGTACACTGTACTAGCCTGGAGGCAAGTCATCGCGTACATAATGTCTCGAACCGAAAAGTGGAAAGCTGTTTGGAGCCACCCGCAGAATTGGTTCGGTAAGCCAGACGGAGGGAGGCCCACGGTGGAACAAGAAAGGACAAGTAGCTCTCAGTGGTGTAGCATTCGTTGATTGTTGTGGGCAGGGCGGAGGCTGTGGCGAGGTAGTGGTGCAATAGTGGGGTAAGTTGGGCAGTGGTGTAGTAGATGGGAGAGTGAGTGTTGTAGTGGGATGCATGGGACAGTGGTGTAGTGGATGGCAGGGGTTGTAGTGGGATGGGGCACTGGTGAGGTGGATGGGGCAGTATGAGGTGGTTGGGGCAGTAGTGTAGTGGATGGGCAGTTGTGTAGTGGATGGGGCAGGTGGTGAGTGTGGATGGGGCAGTGGTTAGTTGGATGGGGCACTGGTGTAGGGGTGGGCTTTGGTGAAGTGGATGGGGCAGTGGTGAGGTGGATGGGGGAAATGATGTAGTAGATGTAGTGGATACAGAAACTAGAGCAGGAGAAAAAGTGAGCTGTACAGAGCGAACTGAACAAGGAATGAGAGAGAGAGGAGAGATAGAGAGAGGGAGAGACAGACAGACAGGCAGACAGAAAGAAAGCAGCCGATAGACAGAGAAGAAAGAGAGAAAGAGAGAGAGGGGTAAGACCGAGTAATCCCATCCCTTCCCCATCCCCATCACCACCGACCATCATCCCCATCACCACCACCATCATTCCCATACCACCACCATCATTCCCATCACAACCACCATATCCCTATCGCCACCACCATCGTACCCATCACCACAAACATCATCCATGATCCATTGTGTTCTCCCTTCCTATGATGACCTGGCGTCCTCATGCGATTGGAGCACGTGTGTCTGGTGCCTCGAAGTCCGCCCCGATGAAGACCGAGTCGCCTTCCCTTTTCAGGTCGCCTCTTGGCCGACGCCGGCGACGCAGAAGGGACTACGGGCCGCCATCACCGCCCTCCTCCCTTGACGCCCACGCCAATGTTCTTCAATAGTAAGCATCGAGAGAAAAAACACGTTCAGATAGGTCATTCATTTAAGTTCATGTAGAGTAAACATTCACTCAGACTTCACACGGACAGGCAGGGAAAAGGGCACACACTCATAGGCAAACAAACACGACAGGACATTCAAAAATCATGAATATTTATCTATGTATCTGTAATTATACAAACAAGATTCTCCAAAAGACAAATATGAATATATACTACATCGACATTTATATCTCTACGATGTTTGTCCTTTATATATGCAGACACACACTACACTCACACACTCAACATAATATATATATATATTATATATATATATTATATATTTTATAATATATATATATATATCACTATATATATTATATATATATATATATATATTTTATATACACATAAATTATTATATATATATATTATATTATATATATATATATATATATATAAAATATATATACATATATAATTTTAAAATTATATATATATATAATATATATATATATATTCATTTTTATATATTTTTATATCTATATATATATATATATATTATATATATACATATATATATAAAACATATACAGATATATTATATTATATATATATATATATTATATTTAATATTTTTATATTATATATATTATAATATATATATTATATTTTACGTTTCTACATATATATATGTATATTATATAAACTTTAAAATTTTATTTTTATTTATGTTGTTACATAATATTTTATATAAAATTATATTATTATATTTATATATATATAATATATAAAATATATATATATAATAAAAGAAAAGAAAATCAGAGAAAAAAATTTCATAAAAGGACTTTCTATGTTTCATATATAATATATATATATATATATATATATATATATATATATATAATTTTATATAAAAAAAATTTTTAAATTTAGATAAAATTCTGTTTGTGTGTGTGTGTGGGGGTGTGTTGTGTGTGTGTGTGTGTGTGTGTGGGGTGTGTTTTTGTGGGGGTGTTGTGGTGTGTGTGTGGGTGTGTGTGTGTGTGCCCTACTATCTATCAATGTATCTATCTATCTACCCTATTATCTATCTATATAAATCATATATTATATGCATATAGACCATTTTGTGTGTGTATACGTATATATATATATATATATTTTAAAATATTTTAATTTTATTTATAATATTATATATATCTATTACATATATATTATAATATATATATATATAAAAATATTATATATTATATATATTATATATGTGTGTATGTGTGTGTGTGTGTTGACAGCCATAGAAACCCGACGGAGGCCGCTCCTATAGGGAAGGCCAGGGCAATTTGGGAACAAATCTAAATGCATATCCATGTGTGTGGGGGTTAGTGTGTGTGTGTGTGTGTGCTTTGATGGGGTTTTTGTTTTGGTTGAATTATATAATTATATATAGTATATATATATATATTTTAATTTATTTTAAAATAAAATTTATATTTTACATATATATCAACTTTATAATATATGTATATATATTATATGTTATATTTTATATATAATATATTATTATAATATTATATATATTATATGTATGTAAAATAGTTATATATATAATCTTTTATTTTTTAAAATTATATATATATATATACATATTTTAAAACATATATATTATATATAATATATATTTATATTTTATATATTATTAATATTATATATAAAATAAAAACCTATATATTAATATATATTATAATTTTATATATATATATTATATATAGGTGTTGGGGTGTGTGTGTGTGTGTGTGTGTGTGTGTGTGTGGGTGTGTGTTTTGTGTGTGTGTGCAGTTTTGTTTTAAAATTTATATATTTTATATATAATATATCCCTACATATTATTATATTTTATATTATAATATATTATATTATTATATAATGCACACAAAACCACACACACCCCACACACTCACCAAAACACCACCTCAAACCCCAATACACCATACACAAAACACACACACACACACCCCACACTCACACGCACACACACACACACACACACAACACACACAGTAAAAATATGGTGTGTGTGTGTGTGAGTGTGTGTGTGTGTGTGTGTGTGTGGGTATTATGTATATCACGGTGTAAAAAAAAAAAAAAAAAAAAAAAAAAAAAAAAAAAAAAAAAATATATATATAATATTATATATATATAAAATTTTATTATTATTATATATTTTTATTTTATAACATATTTTATATATTTTATTTATATCTGTGTGTGTGTTTTAATATTATGTATTCTGAAATCTATGTATAAAATGTATGTATTATATATATATATATATTTTGTTAATAATATATTATATATAATATATTTATATATTATATATATATTATATAATATATAAATATATTTGAAAAAAAGCAAATACAGAGAAAAAAATATTCATATATAGACATTCATATTTTTCCCATATATTATATATATATATATATTATTTTATATCTATTTTAATATATTTTGTGTGTGTGTGTTTTGTGTTGTGTGTGGGGTGTGTGTGTGTGTGGTGTGTGTTTGTGTGTGTGTGTGTGTGGTGTGTGTGTGTGTGTGTGTGTTGGTGTGCTTTTGTGTGTGTGTGTGTGTTTTGGTGGGGTTGTTTTGTGTGTTTTCTATCTATCTATCAATGTATCTAAAATATCTATCTTTTTAATCTTTCTATCTATCTATCTATATAAATACCTTATATATGCATAT
>NW_023662139.1:0-5000 GCF_015228065.2 Penaeus monodon | reverse complement strand
TCTTTACACCATAAGGACATTTTCTTAGATGGCCAAGAAATGGCTTTCTTGACACTGTGCGACATGCTCCCCGCATGGCCGTATCCACCCTTCGCTTTCCACCCGAGTTCCCCTCGAGGCGAGTCTCTAGGCAGGCCCTCGGCCCTCTCTAATTCCTCGCGGCATGTCTCTCCGAGCTTCCCAAGCCATGACCTCCTGGTCGTCCCCCAGGCCTCCTCATCCAGGGTTGTCTTCCGCAAAGATACAACCTGAATGAGCAGGGTCATTCATAGGGAACGACTAGGTGCCCATTAGCCTAGTTGGCGATCCCCGGATTATGCAAGAATCTTGGTCTTGGTCCAGGAGATTCTAAGCCTAGGGGCTTTGCCTCACTTCTAAATGCATCAAGAGCTGCCACCAGGGACTCAGATAGGATAGCAACGTCATCGGCAAAGTCAGGTCAGAGATCTTGATATTGCACTATGTTGCCTTTGTTTCCACACTGACTTTGGTTATAGCTCGGCCCATTATCCATCCATATAGGTGTTGAAAGTGTATGGCGCAAGGACGAGCCTTACCTCACCCCTGAATTAACAGGGAAGAGGTTGACTAGACCCTGCCACACTGTACAGCACTTTCAGTACCAGTATAAAGACTTGCTATTAAGATTAGTAATCTGTGTTGGATTCCCCTGAGTCTCCAGGATCTCCCATATCGTTCCGATGCACCGGTCGAGCGCCTTCTTGAGTCGATGTAGGCTGCGAGCATCCCACTACCAACTTGCGATGGCGTTTCCCACAATTACTCGAAGCGCTAGTATACAGTCTATTGGGGACTTACTTACCAGCGTAAATCCAGACTGCTCTAGTCCTCTGATGCCTCAGTAGGTGGTTGCGAATCCGTCTCAGAAGATGTGGGTGAAACTTTGGCCTGGTATGCTGAGAAGTGTAATGCCCAGTAGTTGCTACAATCTCATCGATTTCCTTTCCCCTTCCAAGAGGGATGACCACGCCCCTCAGCAGGTCAGGGGGAATGGTACAAGACTGCCAAATGGCAGTCAGTACTGTATGCAGGCCCCATGCCTAGGTTCACCCCCAGGGCCTTTAGCATTCAGCAGGGATATTGCATTACCTGCAGCTTTCCCAATCCCCACCTTCACCTTGGAATCGCCATCCTAACCTCTGGTTAGGGTAGGAGGTTTCCAGCTGATGGTGGGTTCCGGCACAGGTACTGCTACATCGCTTTGCATCCAAGCTAACTGCTGAAGGTTCTAACCTGGTACAACTGCTCAAATATCAGTCCAATGTTCCACGATCCCAACAATGATCTGAGATCATCCGTCCATCCACTGAATGTGTAGCGATATGCCAAGCAAGATTTGACCGCCGATCCTTGGTAACAAGGTCTAACTGCCACCACCTGGTTAATTCGTCCAGAACGCGAGGTATTATGTTTCTTAAGGAAGAGCGTGTTGAAGGGTGTAATGAAGTGATAAGGAAGCAAGTGTAAGTGTATAGAAGTTACCAAGGCTCAAGGGTCAACACTGGTTAGGCCGTGTTACTGTCCGATATGAGTGCGTGTCACCTGAGTCGATAGAAATCAAGATTTTAAATTACTTGAACTCGTGCAGTTTAAGTAATCCTATGGGTTTATTGCAGATTCAAACCGGGGGGGGGGGGTCTCTCATTGTGGGTTGCCTTAATTCTCCCTAATTCTTTACATTCTATATAAAGGCAGAGTGAGGCAGGCTACTGGCGTTTCCAAAATTAAACTTTGGGGGGGGGGGGGGTAATTAGACAAACGGGTTAATTAGACAAACTGGAGGGGATTGCCTGATGGGGTTTCTAAAAAGTATTCAATTTTCATTTTTAACAAAAGATTTTTATTTAAAACACGTCGAAATAAACAGGTAAAATACAATTTAAACTACTAAAGCTGATAAGAATTAAGACAAACTTCAAAATGCGAGTTAAACAATTCAAGAGATAAAAAAAATTCAGAGAGAGCACAATCACCCTATCAAAGATACAGAGAAAAAAAGTTAAACTGCCACCTTCCCGCCTATTACTCGTTCTCTTACGACTCAGGACCCATCACGACTGCAGCCTCACGAACCAAAAGCTCTCCCCTGCCTGACCTGCTGCCCCGGCCTATATCATATACACCTCCCACAAGTAAAATGATAATAAGAGGGGAATCTCGGGTCAACCCAGGTGAAGGTGGCATTCCTCCCTCAAAAGAGGGCGATGTCTTTCCCCTTATTTCCGAAATTAAGAATTATTACTTCTTTAAAAAGGCCATGTTTAAAGTCGCCTGCCATAAAAAGTATGTAGTTTTAGTTAAAATGACATGATAAAAAGAAAACTCCATACTATATAGCCCCAACACCATAATGGCTCCTCTAATACAGATGGAAAAAAAAAGAAAATGATAGAATTTTTAATCAACTAATTAAAAACCGGAAAATATACATAAAAAAATAGCAAAGCCGATCATAAAGACATCATCTCGCCCCCCCAGCCCGTATACAGTCCATTGACGGCCCCATGTTTGAAGCGGAAGGGGTACTCTTCCATTCTATTCTCCGTCTGATGGGTCGAGAATTCACTACAAACGCGGACTGTCAGTCACTGTAGGAGGGCTTAGAGTTCTGTAAGGTTATGTACGAGGAACCCAAATGAGGGCCACCCGTGGAGGCGGGAGAACTTCAGGCTTAGAGGGCCAAGGAAAATGAGGGGCCCCGTTTCGTTCCTTTGAAAAGGGGGTGAAGGGCCAAGCTAAGGCTCAGAACCCACACGACCTCACAGCCAACTATCCCCGGAGATGCAGGCCTACCAGGAGGGCGGGGGTTTTGGGGGGGGGGGGGGGGGAGCAATACGAAGATACATGATAAAAAAAAAAAAAAAAAATCCTAAAATGAACAACAAAAGCTGTGCATAAGCACAAAGTAAAACAGAATTACTAGAAATACGTCAGAAGGGCTTAAGAATGATGAAAAACATTGCCAGAAGGGCTTAAACAAAATAAAAAACTAACGTCTAAGTTAAAATACATAAAAGCTAGAATGAGGAAAAAAGTAAATCATAAAAGTAGACAGAAAAGTCGTAAAAAAGCCGAAGTAAAAGCTTAAGTAAAAAGACAAGTAAAAGGGTTAACAGCATATATAAAAGAAACGAGTAAAAGTACAAAAGATAAATTAAGTAAAACTCAAATAGTAAAAAGTAAAGACAAAGCACACATGGTTCCAGTAAAAGGGTTGTGTAAAATGTAATACACGTCAGCATAGATACACCTAGCGAGTAAAAAGTGGCAGTACGACCTTGTTTCAAGCCCTCCACGGTGTAAGCCAGGTAAAGGTAATTTCCAAAAGGGTAGTCACAACACAGTCACAGTATCCACTTCATTTAATTTAAGCAGGTAGGTACAGTTAGAGAAAAGACCCTTTGCCCGGGGGGGAAAGAAGATGGAGAGGGGAAGGATAAAGGGGGGATCGAATAGATGGGGATTTAGTGAAGAGAGAAGAGTCGGGGCTTAACCCACATGCGGGGTAAAAGTGGGGGGCATACTGATAGGACAAGGACAAGGTCGCACTGGAGGCCAAAAAAACGCGCCCATCGGTGGTTCGCTGCCATTTGGGCATAACGTTGACTTCGCATGGAGCCAACTCACGGGTCGGGAGGCGTCACCGCGCCCGGGCTGTGGATCCACTCGGCTAACGAGGAGGTTGGGAGCGGGGTAAAGGTGGCCCTGTCCCGGCGCCATCGGGGCGCCACCGTGCACGGACTTCTCGCCCATTGGCAACGGTGTGTCCTCTCGGGCTACCATGAGGCTGCAGGTTGAAGTACGAGTGAGATCGCTAATGAGAGGCTACCTCCCTTGCCCGCGTCGAGCAGAGATTTCTCCCTGTCGGCGGCAGGACTTCTAGGGAGATGTGCTCTGGCGATCTCACCACGTTTGGTTATCAACACTGGCCATGACATCCCTCCCCCACTCGCGTGTTGGCACTCCTTACCCAAGGAGCCACGGTCATTGCGGGTGCAGGCAGCAGATGCCACGTGTCGGAAATCCGAAACCATAGATGGAGTAAGGATTTGGATAGGGGACGCTGGTGCTATGGAAGGATAATGAGATGAGGCGAGGGCGAGGTTGTGTGACACATGGAAAGAGGAAGTGGGAGAGGAAGGGATTTAAAAACGGGATAGGGCTCTCGTTAGGGGAGTTTGTTTATTTAAAGAGGTAATTAAAATGGGTTTTTATGTATAACAACCCCCTAAAGCTATCAAAACCAAAAGAGAACAAGGTTAAGAACAAGAAACTAAAATAAAACGAAAGAAAAATTAAAAAACAACGCAAACACAAACGTAAGAAAATAAAAAGCTTAAAAAAGTTTAGGCGATAAATTTCGGCGCTCGACACCCGCGCTCGCGAGGCCCGGCAACAATCGCGCCACGACGCGATTGGTCGAGCCGCGGCGAGCGCGGGCGCCGAGTTTATAGTAAAAAGCGCCGAAGCTAATGCAACTTAACATTAAAAATTTAAAACACCGGTTGCTAAGAAGCGACCAGACTTTGTTCCTGCCCCCCCAGGCACCTACGTCTGGGGAGAACAAAGCGAAAAGGCTTTCCGACCTCCTAAGAGGAGGAGCTGCCCCCAGCCGAAACCGGAGATCTCCTACAAACAGGAGTTCCCCCATGTAAAGCAAGTGCAGTGAACCACAGAAGAAGGTTCCAACGCACACACGTCCTCCCAGATCCAGAGACATGTTCTTCGACGAGGGGGACATGTCGATCCTGTTCTCTGCTGTAGTCACAGCAGTGGCGTATCCTTGGGCCAACCAAGAGACCATGACTCCCCGAGGGTCCCGGGGGATGGAGAGGCCAACGAATTTCACCCCGGCGGTCCCTCCCACTAACAGGCATGCCTCCAAGCAGAGCCTCAGGTATCCTCAGGAGAGCATAAAGGATTATGAGGATCAAAGCTGAGCTGCCAGCAGCACCTCCAGAACGTGCCAAATAAAACCC
>NW_023662138.1:7500-15000 GCF_015228065.2 Penaeus monodon | reverse complement strand
TCAAGCGCTTCCTCTTCAAACTTAGGTTTTAAAAATTTAGTATAAAAATTAATTTTTGATGTTTCGAAAAATTTGGGAATCACCATGATAATGAAAAAGAAGCATAAATGTATTTGAAAAACTCATAGAATGTAATTGGCCCTTACAGTCATCGAAAGCATTAAAGTAGGAAACCCAAAAAACAATGAATCTCTAAACAGATATATAACGATTTTATATTATGGATGTGTATTCTGTTATGTGCGTTGGCGACTGCGTCAAACGTTTTTCCTAGATGCCCAAAAATAGTGCAAAAATTCCCTCGGAGAAAAATTTTAAAAAAAATTTTTGTGGCTTTGTATATATTTTAGTTTGGAGCCCTGGAACACACAAGTAATTCAATTCAGTGATTATTTTACTTTTTAAAAGGTGCATTTATTAAATTACAAAAAATTAAAATTTTTTCAATTATTTTTTTTGTTCAAATCTAAGTTGATCTGATCTCTTTTTGGAAATTGTTAGGGAAATTTTGCTTAGCTGTATGTAATTTTTCGTCTTCTGACAAGTTTTTTTCTTCGTTTTATTAGACTTTGACAAAAGATTTCTTGTTTTACTCTAGCAAAGGAAAATTCCCCTGAATTTCCTACAGTTCCAATGGTACACCCCTATAGTGTGTTTATTGCATTTTTTTTCTCACAAGCATAATATGTACGGGTTTCTTTTAGGGATTGTTCTTGAATGTAACAAGCGTGTGTGTGTGTGTGGGGGTGTGGTGGTGTGTGGTGGTGTGTTTTGGTGGGGGTGTTGTGTTGTTGTGTGTGTGTGTTGTGTGTGGTTGCGGTGTGGTGTGTGTGCGTGTATGTGTGGTGTAAATATATATTTATAAAGTATATATAGATTATGTATCTAATATGTGTATATCTATAATATATATACAAAACTTATGCGTATATGTAAGGGTTTTAATATATACTATTAATATTATATATTATATAATATATATATATAATATATATTATAAAATATTTTATATATATATATAAAAACCCGTATTCATATTGCAAAGAGAAAAGGTAAATGAGAATGAATATCTCACAATACAAGAGATGTATTTCCCCGGTTTCGATTCCCTTGGGCGAAGCACATTTTTTTGACGCTTTTCTGACGGGACGAAATCGAAACCGGCAAATACTTTTTGTTGTATGGAAATTTTTCATTCCATTAACCCTTTTTCTATATATATATATTAATAAATCTTTATATATATATATATATATATATATAATTATATAATTATATTTTTAATATAATATTAAATACATACACATAATTTAATGTGTATGATATATTAAAATTATATTATATGTTATATATTTATATATATAAATATATGTATAAGTATATACCTCTATAAATTAAATATTTTATAAAATATATTAATTATAATATATATATATATTTTAATTTTATATTTTTGTGGGTTGTGGTGTGTGTGTGGGTGTGTGTGTGTGGTGTGTGGTGTGTGTGTGTTTTTGTGTGTGTTTTAATGTTAATATTAACGCATATATAAAAAAACAAAAAAAAAATAAACATAAATTTACATAAATATGCGTATATATAATATAACATATAAAATTATATATATATATATATAATATAATATATATATAAATATATTAATATTATAATATATTATACATTTGTTACATTATAAAAAGTATAATATTTTAACAATAAAAGAGATATCTTCATCATTCCTTTCTATTTTAGGGTGTGTGTGTGTGTGTGGGGTGGTGTGTGTGTGGTGTGTGTGTGTGTGTTTGTGTGTATGTATATATAAAAATTAATATATATATTAATATATATATATAATTATATTGTATTTTAAGTTTATCTATATATATATTAATAATATTTAATAATATATATTTTAATTTTATATATTATAATGATATATAAAATTTAATATATATTTTAATATATTATTATATTTTTTGTGTATATTTGTATATATATATTTATATTATTATATATATATTTATAATTTATATAATGCATAGCTTTTACATATGTACCACACCAGACACCACACACACCCCCCACACACACACACCCCCACAAACACACGCGCCACCACACACACACACCAACACACACACGCACACACACACCAACTCCGACACCAACACACACACACACACACGCACACACACAGACACACCACACACACCCACACACACACACACACACACACACCCACACACACACACACACACACACACACACACAAACGCACGGCCAAAAAAACTCAGGCCAGAGAATCAGGTCAAATATTGTGAATTTTTTTTCTACCTAAAAAAGAATTTTTGGGCCCCTTCCCATGTTCTTTTTTTTAATATATTTTAATTACCTACCTCAGAATAGTTTTATTCCTCAAAAAAAAAAGCGTTTTATTTTTTTCACTCTTATAGTGAGGGGGCAAGCAGCTTTTTCCACATTTGTAAAATCTATAAAAATATTTTGTTTTCAAAGACCCCCTTTAGAAAAAAATTTTATTTTTATTTTAGTTTTGTAATCGAATATTCATAAAAATTTTTGCCCTTTATTCGTGTTTTATAATATATATATATATATATATATAATAAATATAATTATATATCTATTATATATATATATATATATATAATAATATATATTATATATACATATATACATATATTTTTATATTTAACAATAGTTATATACAATGTGTATGTTAATATATATATTTTTTTTATATAAATATTATATTATTATATGAAGATAGATAGTAGATAAAACATATGGAGAGAGATAGCGCCATTTTATATTATTCAATCACCCAAAATCACAGTCACTTTTGAGCCCGACCCTCTTCGCAGGGAAATATTTTATATATTACAGAAGGGTTGCCAGAAAAATTTTCACCTCCGGACTCGGATGCACCAGTTTTTGGGAATGTGGGGAAAATGTACCACATAATTTTATCGTTTTTTGGAAAAAAATATAATTAAAATGGGTATGTAGAAACCTTTTTAAATGATGGGAAAATACTACAGGTTGCTAAAAAGTAGAAAAAAAAAAAAATACATGAAGATGAATTAAGGGGGGGGGGGTTGAAATTTTTGTCTCATCTTTCCCGTGAATTAGCTCTTGTGTTTTTTAGGGTTTTTTTAAGCTTTTAAACTTGGGATTTCAAATTTTTTACTTTGCTCGCAAAAATTGTTTCCATGCTTTTCATAATTTTGTCGTATTCAATTCTATTACATAAAATAAAGGTTAATTAATAGAGCGGGGAAAAACAAAACACGTTTGGGTATCTGTTAATTTTTTTTTGATATAGAACTCTCCTTTTAAAAGTTTAATTTAAAGAAAAAGTTTTTCCCAACGAAATAAAAGTTTTTTAACTGAAAAATGTTATTCTATGGAATGGGAAAATTTTTTCAAGGAAGTGAAAGGCTAGAGAACACAAAAATATAAAACCTTTTTTTTTACAAAATGGGTCCTTTAACCTGTTAGATTTTTCCCGAAAAAGCAATATAACGGGGAAAGCCTTTGCCTTATTTTTGTGTATTTGGGTTTTCCCTTTTTTAGTTTTTCTTTTTGTTTTTTCGCATGTAACTTCACTTTTTTCGGAAACAAAACACAAACCTGCTTTTTTAAACGTAATCGGCGATACCTTTGTACACAGTAAACTGAAACGATGAATTTGTACATGCTCCTCCCTGGGGGGCTACAGTCCCCATTGCAATCGTTACTGGGCAAAACTATTTAACTACATTTTCAAAAAAATCCGTCCTAATTTATTTCGGATATTTTTTTGGTCTATAAGAATCTGGTGAGTTAGAAACCCCACGATTTTAATTTTTTTTTCTTTTTTGTGGTTTTTTTTCGCCAATGAAATTTTATGTTTGGTAAAGTGTTCGACCCTTTTAAGTTAGTGAAAGGAAATTTAAACTGGGTGAAGGCTAAACATCTTTCAAAAAAAAGAATAAAGGGGTCCATAACGTAAATTTGGAAAGGCACGTGATCCCTTTTATAACGCAGCTTAAGTAAATTTAAAATATGACAAAAAAGTTATGATCTGAGCCAACATCGACTTCCCAGCCCCGAAAATTTAAAATATTTTCCCCTTTTCCCCCCGCCCATTCGAAAAACCCTACCCGGGTGATGGATTAATGCTTCCTTTAGAGCTAGTAGCTTCTCTTTTGTTTTTGCAACCCCCAAACAAAAGGCGAAATGCTCCCAGAAAAACGAAAATGTAAACAGAAACTCCCCGAAACGGCTTTCAACAATTTTTGTTAGTGAAGGAAAAAAAAGATTTCTCTAGGACCTACTTATCATAAACCTTTTTCCTTTGTTAAAAGCAATCTTTCTTTTTTAGATTATTGTTTCAATTTTGTATACATTAAAAAAGATTTTTTTTTTTTGTAACACAAAAGCTCGTAAAAAAAATCCAATCTCAGATTTTTGTTATTTGTGATTATTTACCCCAAATTAAATTTTTTGAAAATTTTAATGAAGTTCTTTGATATTTCCTTTTTTTTATTTCCTCAACAACTAATTTAACTTTTTGTTTGTTTTTGAGCTAGTTTTATCTCCTGTTTGCCTAAAACGATCTCAAAAGAGAAAAGTTACGATTAGAGCAAAAGCCCGGTTTCAATCAACCGTAAAAAACAAAACGCATGGTGGTAAACAATTTTAAAATCCAACTGTCAACTGAAACCCGGTTAAAAATTTTTGAGCAAATAAAAAAAACTTAATTTTTTAGGCAGCAGCCTTCTAACAAAAAAATAGAAAAAATTTATAGGAATCCCAAAACGAAAGATAGTAAGAAACATATTTTTGAAAAATTTTGGGAAAAAAAAAAGAGAAAAAAAAGCACTGTGTACAAGAAAAAGGGGCCCGATCTATATAACATTAAACCGTTCAATTACATGATAGTAAGACTGAACACATTAGTCTCAAAAAGAAAAATTTCCCGGGACCAGGGGAAAGTGGTTTTAGAAACATGAGAAAAAAGGGAATGACACGTAACCCCTTAGGAGCCGTTACGAAAGTCTAGACAGGCGGAAACTAATAAAATTATTATAGGAGGCAACTCGAGTTCTTGAGGGCTTGTTATGAGAAAGGAAAATTTTGAAGAATTTTATACCAAAAAGGATGTTAAATGGGGGGGAGTAGAGGAAGACAAAAACGGGTTATCTCGGAAGTCAAATAAATAGATGCAAAAACAAAATTAATGATAAAAAAAATAAAAAAAGGGAACAATAAAGGAACAAAATAGTGGAGATATTGGTTCAAGTTCTTAAAGAATCGGGCCAAAGAGGAGAGGAGAAGGGGAAGAGAGAGGAGAGAGAGGGGGTTACCTACAAAAATACAATCCAAGACCTAGATACGGGTTTGTACTTAGCCCTGTCTAACCTGGCTATTCTACTAATTTATATAAATTATAACAAACCTAAATTATCCCAACTTAACTGACCTAACTTATCCTAAAAATCTGACCGTACATAAACCCAAAAAAGGCTGGGAAACATCGTTTGGACCCAAAAAACAAACAAAAGCCCTAAAAGTTTAAAAAAAACTTTTCGAACACTTTAAGACCCCCCTAACCGAGACGTTCCATCAATACGAAAAAAAAAGCGTTTTAAATACACGTAAAAAAAGAAAAAAACGAATGCCCCTTTCTATATTTCGAACATTAATTTAAACCACTGAAGAGTGAATCTGTGTGGTCGTCCCCTGTTAATTATGCATTTAAAAAAAAAGTTCATAATTGATGGAGATTCCCTTGTGTTTGAATCCCTGTCGGTAATCTTTTGTTTTGGGAAAAGGGTGTGGGTTTTTGTGTGTGTTGTCTGAGTTCCAAAGCGGGGATGGGAGTTTTATAGATATGTCCAAAAGGGTTTTTGCAGGGGGAGAGGGGGATTCATAGCTTTTTTGATTAAACTTCCTTTTCTAAAAAGGGGGGATTGCGGAGATAAAAATCCTTTTTTTTTTTGTGTGTGGGTTTTGGGGTATGGTTGTGTGTGTGTGTGTGTGTGTTGTGTGTGGTGTGGTGTGTGGTGGTGTTGTGTGTGTGTGTTTTTTTGTAACTCTTTTTTAAGGGACATACATGTAAATGTGTAATGTATAAGGTATTAGAAATTAATAATTTCCATTGATTGTCTACAATGTCGAAAGGGAAAAAAAAATCGCACGGGGCGTTTTTTTTTCTCTCCCCTTTTAGGCATGATAACTTGGCGTACATGTTTTGTTTGGGGGGGGATTATTTAAATCAAGATGAAATATCTTCTGACTCTAATATATATATATAATATATAATATATATATATATATATATAAATATAAATAAAGAGAGAGAGAGAGAGAGAGAGAGGAGGAGAGAGAGGGAGGAAGAGAGAGGAGAGAGGAGAGAGGAGAGAGAGGAGAGAGAAAAGTGAGAGAGAGTGTTTTTTTGGGTTTTTTTTAATATAATATATAACAAACACACACCTCTCTCACTCTCTCTCTCTCTTCCCCCTCTCTCTCTTCCCCTCTCTCTCTCTTTCCCTCTCTCTCTCTCTCTCCCTCCTCTCCCCTAAATATATATTATATATTATATATATATTATATATATATAATATATATATTATATTAAGTACAGTAAGATATTTCATCTTGCATATTAATAATCCCGCAAATCTAAAACATGTACGCCAAGTTATCAGTGCCTATAAATGGGAGAGAAAAAGGAAAACGGTCCCGTGCGATTTTCGTTTTCCCTTTGGGACATTGTAGACATATCATATAGGAATTATTAATTCATAATACCTTATACATTACACATTTACATGTACTGTACCTTAATAAAGAGTTACAAAAAACACACACACCAAGCACACACACACACACACAAAACACACACACACACACACACACCCCAAAACACACATACACACACACCACACAAAACAAGAAAAAAAGGATGTTTATCTCCTGCAATCTCCCCTTTTAGAAAAGGAAGATTATATCACAAAGCTATGAATCCCTCCTCTCCCTGCATAAACCTCATTTGGACATATCATATAGCAACTCCAAAACCCGCATTGGTAACTCAGACAACACAAAACAATACCACATCCTATTCCCAAACAAAAGATTACCGACATGGATATAATACACAAGGGAATCAGTCCATCAATTATGTAACTTTTTTTTGAATGCATAATTAACAGGCGGACGACCACACAGATTCACTCTTCAGTGGCTTTTTAAATGTTTCGAATATATGAAAGAGCATTCGTGTTTTCTTTTTTTACGTGTATTTAACGCTTGTTTTTCGTTACTTTGTATGGAGTACGTGCTCGGTTAGGAGGTCTTAGAAAGTGTTCGTAATTTATTTTTAACTTTTAGGGCTATACATTGTCTCTTTGGGTCCAAACAATGTTTCCCAGCCCTTTGGGGTTAGGTTATTGTACGGTCAGATTAAGTTAGGATAAGTTAGGTCAGATTAAGTTA
>NW_023662138.1:0-2500 GCF_015228065.2 Penaeus monodon | reverse complement strand
ATTCTTTTGTCAAAAGTCTAATAAAAACGAAGAAAAAACTTGTCAGAAGACGAAAAATTACATACAGTCTAGAGCAAAAATTATCATAACGGAATTTCGCAAACAGAGATCAAAATCAACTTAGATATGAACAAAACATAATTGAAATATTTTAATTTGTGTATTAATAAAAGCACCTTTAATAAGTAAAGTAAGTGCACTGAAATTTAATTACTTGTGTGTATGCCAGTGTCTCTCAACACTAAAATATACTACAAAGACGCCAAATTGAATTTTTTCCAGAGGGAATATTTTGCCCCTATTTTGACATCTAGTGAATAACAAGTTCTGACGCAGTCGCATTTGACGTCCAGTAGCACAGAAGTACACATCCATAAAATAGAATTCGTTATATAGTCTGTTTAGAGATTCATTGTTTTTGGGTTTCTCTACTTATAAAGCTTTTCGATGACTGTAGATGCCAATTACATTCTGATGATGTTTACAGAATTACATGTTATGCATCTATCATTATCATGTGATTCCAATTTTCGAGACATCAAATTATATTTATTATACTATAATTTTGAGCCATAAGTTTAAGAATGAGGAAAGCGCATTGATAACGGTATCTTTTATTCAGTCGTTTACCCCATAGGCATCAATATTATCTTTAGCAGTTACTGAAAAGTTTTGTTTAATAACGATGCTACAGAGATTTAGATTTAAAATTTAAAACTAAAATGCAGTTGGGAAAGTATCACTTACACTTTTATAACTGGCTACTATTCGCTTCGCAATAGATTTGCTTTTAACAACCTTGTAACACTAGTACCAGGCGTGACAATCTCGGGAAGTTGCTTGTGTCTTAAATTTGAATGCTTTGCCTTTCTACGCCCCCATTTCTCTCTCTCTCTCTCTCTCTCTCTCTCTCTCTCTCTCTCTCTCTCTCTCTCTCTCTCTCTCTCTCTCTTTCTCTTTTCTGTCTATCTCTCTCTCTCTCTCTTTTTTTTTCTCCTCTCTCTTTCTCTTTCTCTCTCTCTCTCTCTCTCTCTCTCCTCTCTCTTTCTTTCTCTCCAGTTAAAAACTTTTTATAGCACATTTTCGAGCCTGAAGTGTGTAATACTACCTCATTATAAATAGAATAATGAATTTAGTATTGTAGGTATGGTACCCGATGGTAGTCATTTATCAAAAAAAAAATCAAACACAATGATGATGTGATTGATGATGATGATTGATGATGGTGATGATGGTGATAGTGATGGTGATGGGTTTTGGTGATGGGTGATAGTAATGGTGATGGTGATGAGGGTGATGATAGTTTTTAACAATAGTGATAATGACAATGTTTAAACATAAATATAATCATAATTGTAAATATGATTACAATAAAAAATATAATTATTTTTTAGATTATAGTCATAATTTTTTTTACAATTATAAAAAATAGAAAAATTGAAGTTAAAATTATAATTATAATTATGGTAATAGTGTTAATAATTATCACAGTTACAGTGATTAGTGATGGTGACTGTGATGTATGTGGAGGGGGTGGGACTGTTGCTCATATAATGATATGATAATTGTATTGGATTAAATGATATATTTTGGGGATACAGTGATTACTATAATAATAGTGAATTAGTTTAATTAATATTTTTCTTATTGTATATTGAAAATTATGATAATAATGATTTGTATAACAATAATGATTAAATGATGATAATAATAATAATGATAAAAATAATAATGGGTAATAATAATATAATAACAACAACAACACAACAAAACAAAATAATTTAAAAATAAAATAATAATATATAAAGATAAAGGGAATATTTATGATAATGATGAAATGATAACGATAATGATTATAATTATAATAATGATAAATAATAAAAATAATAATAATACACATATAAAAATAATAATAATAAAATAAAAATAATAATAATATAATAATAATAAATAAAAACAAAAAATAATAATAATAACAGTAATAATAATAAAAAATGATAAGACAATGGTAAATATTAAATAATGATGAAAGTTATAACGATAATGATAATGATTATAATGATAATAACAATAATAATAATAATAATAATGATAATAAATAATAATAATAATAATAATAATAATAATAAAATAATTTAAAAATAATAATATTGTTATTATTGTTTTTGTGTTTTGTAATTATTATTATTATTATATAATTATTATTATTATATTAAATTTTATATCATTATTATATTACATATTATTACTATTTTTATTTTGATTACGTTATTTTAATTTTATGTTATTATATCATTATATATTTTATTATTATTATTATTATTTATTTTTTAATATTATTTATTATTATATTATATTATTATTATCATTATTTAATACTATTATTATTTTTTGAAATTTTCGGTTATTTATTATCATTATTAATTTTTTTTTTTTTTTTTTTTTATTATTATTTTTATTATTATTATCAAAATTTCATTATCGTTATTATTAATATTAT
>NW_023662137.1:5000-12500 GCF_015228065.2 Penaeus monodon | reverse complement strand
GTAAAAGGCCCGGGCGAAGCCAAAAAACTCGAAAATCTCAAGAAGGCCTTGGAGGGTTTCGTGCTAAGCTACACCGCGAAGGTCAGCCCTCCCCTCCCTTCGGGTGGGTGACCGTGACCCCCGCGCGGCCCGATTCCCCGAAAAAACAAAACTGCGTTTTCTTTACTGTGTGCAACTTCAAAATTTTAAAGAGTAACCGTAAAAAAGTAAAAAATACCCTCTTCCCTTTGTACAAAGGTGAATGCCTTTTACAATCTGGTGGCAGGGGGGTGCCGCCCTTCCGGCTCGCAGCTGAACGAAAACCCTTTCGAAAAAAATTTCCGCTCGCCCTTTTTCAAGAAGGCTAAGAAAAAAGCGCTTTAAGTACACGTTGGCCCCTTTTTATTTTTTTCCCCTTCTTCCCCCATACATGTTTTTAAGGGTTTGTTTTTTGTTGGTAAAAGGTTTAATGACAGCAAAGGGCACGTTCCCATATTTTCCCCCTCAGATTGCTTTTGTGTGATCAAGTATGCAACCAATAAACTGAATATCGTCTTTACTTAAGTAATTAATAAATTTTCTTCTTTTAGATTTTTATATTTTTTCACTGAAAACGAATTTAACGCGTTCGGTTTTTATCTTACACGAATATCATACATTTTTCCCCCCCACCCCCCTTTTGGATCTACCTTTTTTTTTCCCCTTTGGGGTCATTTTGGATTAGAAAAAGGTTTTTTTCCTGTTTGACCGACCTCATTTTCCTTTTTTCCCCGGCGGTGGCGACGTGGGAGGGTTGATGAATGCGTGGTTCCCTTTTTTTGTTTGTTATTTTTGTGACCCTTTGGGAATTTCCCATGCATTGTTAATTTTTTTTGGTGACACTTTTCTTCGGCGCTAGAGCGAAGAGTAACATAATTTCATTAAATTTGTATTATTTGAATATAGGTGGGATTTTCCCCCATATCAAGTACAAAATTGCCGAATTCCCCCGGGGGGTTCGAAAACGCCTATGATCGAGCTCCGTCGTTCGGAGTAGGTACAAAAAAACCGGATTTTTTCGTTTTTCGGCTCCCTTTGAGTCGGTGTGCCCCCGGGGTTTAGTCTTTAATTTAATTTTAGGCCTGGGGTTAAGTGAATCTTTATTCGTTTATTAATCACACCTTTTTCACCCTTGAAGTCGTTTGCATTTTTTGGGTACTCCCCAAGATTTGTGTGACGTAAAAATTTATATTCCTCGGTATGGGATCCCCCCCTTTTTGATTTTTGAAGTCTGACGTGCAAAGCTAGACATGTACCTCGGCAGTTAGATTTTGCCCCCGAGAAGTTTTGCTGAAAAAAAATTGGCGAATTTTTTTTTAGACCTTTTCATTCATGCCTTCTGTGCATATCATTATATTTTGAATTAAATGGGGGTAGTGAAAAAAATTTTAAATAGTGCTTGCAAATTTTACTTCATTTTGTTATAGTGAACCTAAATTGGTGTTTGTTATTCTCTGTGAGAGGAATTCACTTTCCTCTTTTAACGCTAGCTGTCCTCACACACACTACCGTGTCTTTGTGACAAGGGGTTCTACATAATGTACAATTTTAATCACTTTTTATTGTGGACGATAGGGTTTCAATAGATTTCGCGGATCGCGATGTCTTCCCTTTCTATTTCATATCTATCAGAGAGGGGGAGTTAAGTCAGGTCTTTGGGCCCGTACGACGTCCCCCTCTTATTTTTTTTATCTTTGTAAAAGTAAAACAAAATAAAAAAAAAGGCGAAAAAAATTAAAACCACTTTAAAATCCGAAAATTTTCATAAAACCCGGCAAGAGGTAGATAAAAAACCCCCTTTTTCTCTTTTGCCTTTTTTCTCTTACTCGGCCCTTATGTGTATGATCGGGCTCCATATGTTTTGCAGTCGGCCCGCACGCACCGAAGGAGAACCTGCTACATTTCCGGTCACTTAGGATCCCGTGGGAAGGACGTCATCAAGTCCCCATGGGCCCCGCGGCCCAAGTTTTTCGTCAAAAAAGGGTGAAAAACCCGTCCCGTGTAGTGGAGGGGCTTTGCCGCGGACCCCCGTAAATCCAGCGAACCGCCCCTTTTTGCCGCAGGTACCAGCGCCCAGAATGTGTGCTAGCGACGCTGGGGAGCCGGCAGACCATTAAACCCAGGAGCTGTAGGCGGGATCAGCCGCCCGAGATGCCCCCCCAACCCCACGCCCGTAGATCCGGTGAAGATTACGAGGACGTGTGGACGGAAAAAACGACCGGACGAGATCGTGAGGACGTGGGACGAGGGGGCCGGATTTGGGCCTGGACGAGGACTAGAAATGTCAGACGAATCGAATCAAGGAGGACCTGGCGACACTTTCGAGGACGTGTGGACACAAGGAGGACAGACTACAAAAAGGACCGGGGAGGATAGGACGACAGGGACGAGCAGCACGAAGAGCCCCAGGACGGCACGAGAACGAGACGCCCAGCAAGTTAGGCCCCCTTGGGGCGCCTCGGGGGGGCGCGAGTAGGTGGCCGACAATATGGTGTGAATAATTCTACAGGATGTGGATAACTATTTCGGGGTACCAGTGGGCCCCGGGGTTTTTCCCCGTGGAGCAACAGGTAGAGACGGAGCCAGTGACCTCACCTCGCTCCCCCCCCTGCTTCCGAGCTACTGTACCCTCCTCCAGCTGGAACGGTCACTACTTTACCAAGAATGGGCCTAGAGTTTGCTAAATACACCGCGCTAAGGTCAGACCCGCCTCCTCCGGGGGCTGACCGTGACCCCCGCGCGGCCCGATTCCCGTATAAAAAACATGTCGTGTTCTTATCGGTGCAAACTCTCAGAAATAAAGAGTCAAGCCGTTTAACAAGAAACTACCCTCTGTTCACCCTTTTACAAGGGGTAATAGCCTTTTACACACACACCAGACATATATATAATTAAAATATATAAAAATATAATAATATTAAAATAATTATAAATATATATAATATAATATATACCAGACAACTATTACAGATATCTAATTTCTACTACTATCTATTATCTATACATTTATATATATATTAATATAAAATATATATATATATTATTATATGTATAGATAGATAGATAGATAGATAGATAATTAGATATCTGATATAGTGGTTTGGTGTCGTATATTATTATATATATAATATATATATAATTATATATATTATAATATAAAATATATATATATATAAAATATATTTAAAATATAATATATATATATATATATGAGGTGTGTGTGTGTGTGTGCAAAATGTCTGTATAACACAGCAATTAAATATATATATATATAATTATCGAAATCTAGATAAATAAAAACATTTTTAAGATTTTTATTAAAAAAAATAAACGCCGCCACCACCCCTGTTTTATTTGAAAACAGGGAAAAAAAAGATCTCTTCCAAGTGAATTAATTATTTTAAAACATTAAAATCTAATTTTTCCCATAATGAAGGGATTGAGAAAAACTAAGTAAAAGTCTCTAATTTTAATTTTTAATTTCCAAATTATTACGTAAGTTAAAATCGTTAAAATTTAATTTAATCTTATTAAAATTCTGTTAAAAAACATTCAATTATATTAAAAGGGAAAGTTCTTTAAAAAAACGATAAAAATAAAAAGACAAGCCCTGCTACCAGAATAACCCCCAACACACCCTGGCCCTGGTTCTCCGTCTCTCTTTGAACAGCGTCTCTAGACCCCGGGAGCGCCCGGGTCAACTGCCGGGCGCTCATCACACCATCATCACACGTGATCGTACCTCTACGATGTTTTCATCACGGTTTTTCCACTTGTGCCCCGCACCCGATTTTCCTTTTTTTTAGCATTTTGGGAAAATTCCAAACTTCCAATAATTATATAATATATAATAATATATAATATTTAATATATATATATATATATAATTATATTAAAATATATTTTATACATAAAATATATAATTAATATATAATATATATTATAATTAATATATGTGTTTATTATATATATAAAAATAATAAATATATTATATAATATAAAAATGTGGCGTGTGTGTGTTGTGATACAGTCTGTAAACACACACCAGGAAAGGAATGGGGACCTACCAGTATTTTACTCCAAAAAAGCATCACAAAATGGAAACTACAATTAAGTATCTGCTGTGACCACGGGGTCAGAATGAACCTACCGTTTAAAAGAAGAAAATATATTATTTATATATATTATAAAAATTATAATATATATATATAAATATATAAAATATATGCCCTAATATAATAAATATTTCATATTATATATAAAATATATTATATATTGTTGAGTATATATATACACATATTTCACCACACGCAACCAAACCCCCGCACACAATACACAACCCCACACCACACACAAACACACACCACACAACACAACCACACACATAATATAGATAGATAGATAGATAATTATATAATATAATTATTAATATAAAATAATTTTTTTTAATATTATGTGGTGTGTGTTTGTGTTTGATTAATATATAATAATATATAATATTATAATTATTTATAAAATTCAAAATATTTTAATATATATTATATAATATTTATTAAATATATTTTATACATTTAAAATTAATTAATTATGAATATATTTATATAATATAAAAATGGTTTTGTGTGTGTGTTGTGGTGTGGTTTTTGGGTTTTGGGTGTGTGTGCATACATGTCGTATACACACACACACATATAAAAAATAAATTATATAATATATATATATATATAATAATATTATTATAATTATTTATTTATAATAATTTTGTTAATTTAATATATTATAAATATATATATTTTTATAAATGTTATATATATATTATAATTATATAATATATAGTTAAAATATTAATATATTATATATATAATATAAAATTTTATATAAATATATAATATATATTTTTATGTGTGTAGTATATATATATATATTAATTTTAAAATTTTTATATATTATATATATATATAATAATATATAAAATATATAAAATATTATAATAATAATATATATTAATATATATACCCCAATATAATAAATAAAAAATATAATATTATATATATATATATATATATTATATATATATATTTATATTATATGTTTTGTGTGTGATACAGACAGTAGCACACACACAACACAGACACACACACACAACACACCCACAAAAACAATTATTAATAATATATTAATATAAATATATAATAAAAATGAATAATAATATATTATATAATAATATTATATATTATATAAATGTATATATATATAATATATTATATATTATATATATTTTAATAAAATTACAAACACAAACACACAACACATATATATATATATATATTAATATATATATATTAATATATATTATAATTATTATTATCATCTTATATATTTGTGTGTGTGTTGTGTTGTGTTGGTGTGTGTGTGTGTGGTGTGGGTTTTGGGGGTTGTGTTGTGGGTGGGTGGTGTGTGTGCGTGTGCGTGAATAGGGGATATATAACATACAAAAATATATATATAAAATATATTTATATATATTTTAATATATATAATAATTAGTATATAATATATATATAATATTATATATATATATAAATATATATATATATATAATATAATTCTTCTTCTTCTTTTAAGGTGGGTTTCATGTCTGAGCCGCCGTGGTCACAGCATGATACTTAATTGTATTTCCAGGTTGTGAGCTCTTGGGTGAATACGTGGTAGAGCCCCAGTTCCTTTCCAGGTGTGGTGTATATACAGACATGTAGCACACACACACACACGCACACATTTTTATATATTATATAAAATTATATATATGTATATATATTATATATATATATACACCATATATGTAATATATATATATATATATATATAATATATATATATATATATGTATATATATATATATATATATATATATATATATATATATATATATATTATATATATATGGAAGATTTGGAATCTTCCACAAGTGCTAAAAAAGAAAGGAAAATCAGGGGTGTGGGCACCAAGTGGAAAAAAACCCGTGATGACAAGACATCGTACGAGGTACGATCACGTGATGATGATGTGTGGAGTGAGCGACCGGCAGGTTGACCCCTGGTCGCTCCCAGTGGTCTGAGAGACGCTTTTCAAGAGAGAGACGGAGGAACCATGGCCAGGGTGTCGTTGGTGGTTATTCTGGTAAGCTGGGCTTGTCAGTTATTTATTTATCGATTTTTTAAAGAACATTCCATTTTAATATAGATTGAATGTAATTTTAACAAAATTTTTAATATAGATTGAATGTATTTTAACGGGAATTTTTAAACTTACTGTAATAATATTGTGAAATTAAAAATAGTAAAATATAGAGAACTTTTACTTAGTTTTCTAAATCCCTTCATTATAGGAATTATGATTTAATGTTATTAAAATAAAAATTTCACTTGGAAGAGATCTGTTTTCCCTGTTTTCTAATAAAACAGCGGTGGTGGCGGCGATTATATTTTTAATAGAAATCTTAATAATGCTTTTTTTTATCTAGATTTCGATATATATATATATATATATATATTTATATGTGTCTGTGTGTATACAGACATGTATGCCCCACACACACACACAACGCTCATATATATATATAATATTATATATATATATTATATTATATATATATATAATATATATGTATATATATATATTAAATATATATAATATATATATAGATATATATATATATATATACAGACACACAAACACCCCATATATACAGATATCTAATTATCTATTATCTATCTATCTATCTATACATATATATATATATATATATATATATATATATATATTTTATATATATATGTATAGATGATAGATAGATAGATAGATAATTAGATATCTGTATATATGTGTGTCTGGTATATATATATAATATATATATATATATATATATAATATATATATATATATATATATATAATTATTTATATATATATATATGTCTGGTGTGTGTGTAAAAGGTTTTTTTCCTTAGTCAATGGTGAACAGAGGGTAGTTATACTTGTTAACGGCTTGACTCTTTATTTCTGAGAGTTGCACACAGTAAAAGAACACGACAGTTTAGTATACGGGTAACGGGCCGCGCGGAGGTCACGGTCAAGCCCACCCGGAGGGAGGCGAGGTCTGACCTTAGCGGGGTGGTAGTTTAGCACGAACCTAGGTCATTCTTGGTATAAGTAGTGACCGTTCCAGCTGGAGGAGCGGTAGCAGTAGCTGCAGGAAGCATGGGGGGGGAGCGGGTGAGGTCACTGGCTCCGTCTGCTACACTGATTGCTCCACGTGGAAAACAGCCACGTGGTCCACTGGTAACAGAAATAGATTTATCCACATCTGTAGAATTATTCACATCCTATATTGCTCGGCCACCTACTCGCGCCTCGCCCTCGAGGGCCTCAAGGGTGACCTAACTTGGCTGGTCGTCTCGTTCTCGTGCATCGCCCTGGGCAT
>NW_023662136.1:5000-12500 GCF_015228065.2 Penaeus monodon | reverse complement strand
TATACTACCATAGTAATATATATATATATTATTACACAATGTGTGATGTGTGGGGTGTGTGTGTGTGTGAGTGTGGTGCATATACATATATACATACACACACATACACACATCATAGAGCTATATTATATATATATATACATATATATATATATATTATATATATATATATATATTTTTTTTTTTTTTTTTTTTTTTTTTTTTTTTTTTTTTTTTTTTTTTTTTTTTTTTTTTTTTTTTTCCTTTTCTCTTTCTTTCTCTCTTTTTTCTTACGGGTGTAGGTTCATGTTTGAGACCGCCGTGTTAATATTATATATTATAAAACATATATATATATATATATATATATATAGTATATATATAGCAACCACCACACACTGCACACACACACAACACACACACCCACACACATATACATATATAGAATATACTATACTATAATATATATATATATATATATATAATATTCAATATTCTACTATATATATATATTACACACCCACACACACACACACACACACATATACATATCTGATATATCTATATATATTATATATTATATATATAATATGAGTATAAGACATATGTTATATATATATATATAGATTATATATATATATATATATATATAATATTAAAATTATTTAAAAAATGATGGGTATATACAATTTAATACTATTATTACTATATGACGTATATATAAATATATTATATGATATATCTTATATATATATATCTTACACACTCACACACACACACACACACACACTTTATTATATAATAGATATATATCACTTATGATATATATATATAATATATATATTATATATCTATATATATATATATTTTATATGTACATAATATATATCTATATAATATATATATGTATAATATCATATATATATATAATATCTATCTGTTATAATATAATACATATATACATATATGTATATTAATAGTATATCTATAGTATATATATCTATATATATATATATATACATATATATATCGGTATATATATGACACACACCCAACACACACTACACACACATATATATATATATATATATATATATATATATATATTATATATATAATATATATATATTATATATATATGTTATATTATTATACCATACATATCTCCGAATATATATCATATATATATATATATATATATATATCTATATATTCTGATATAACTACTTATACATATACATCTAATATATATATATAAATATAAAATATATATATCAAATATATAATATATATATATATCTATATACTATACTATATGTACTAAAATATATATATAGGCATATATATAGATATAGTATATAATCTATATATATGATATATAGATTCATGTATAATATCTACATAATCCTATAGATATGTTTTAAATCTACTCTACTACATATATCTCTCTACTCTCTCTCTATATAAGGGTTTCTATATCTCTATCTATATTTATAACATATCTATATATCTAGTCTCTCTCTATCTATCTAGTATACATATCTCTATTATATTATATATACTCTCTCTCTCTACTTTATCTAATATTCTATATATGTCATACTACTCTCTACTCTATCTAGCTCTCCTCTATCTCTATATATATCTACATCTCTAGATATATGTGTATACGCTCTATTGATATTACTCTCTATCTCTATATATCTCACTATCTCTATCTCTTGTCTCCTACTACTCCATATCTATTCCTTATATATATCTCCTAGTCTATATCTATCTCTCTATATCCTCTATCTAGTATAGTCTCTCTCTCTCTCTCTCCCCTCATCTCTAATATAATCTATATATGCTCTCTCTTTCTACTATATCTCTATCTCTATCTTCGTATCTACTGCCTCTTAATATCTTCAGTGATGCACTCCATCCATCTTATATCTTCTCATATATATCTTCTCTCCCTACATTTGTGTGTGTGTTACTTTGTTGTGCATAGTACATACATACATACACACTCATTCATTAACACACAACACACACGATAGATGCATATATAAAATATTATATATATATAATTACTATCTATATATATACTATATATATATAGTATATATATATATATATACTATATATTATGTATATTAGTGTATATCTAATATATTATATATATTTTGATTATGTATATATCTAGATATATGCTATATATTATACATATATAGATATAATATATATAATTATATATATATATATCTGTTTAATATATATATAATATATATATAATATACTCATATACATATATGATAGAGATTATATATATATATATATATATATATATATATATATATACATGGTGTGTGTGTGTGTGTGTGTGTGCATGATACCATACATTACATACACACGAACATACAGCACACACACACATAGTGTCATATATATCTAATATATATATCATACTAAGATATATATATATATAGTATATTAATATATATAATATATAAGATATATATAATATTATAAATATATATATATATTATAATATATCATGAGATATTATTCTAATACTATATATGGTGTAGTATAATATATATATATATATATATAAGATAATGATATTATATATAGTATAATATGTATAAATATATATATACATATATATACATATTATATGTATATTATAGTGTAGAGAAGATATATCCATGTATATATTATAGTAGTTATAGTTCCTTTGTCCAAGGGATCACGCGCCGTCGGTACTCTGAACTCTGTCGAACTCATATTTGCCGTCGTGACAGTCCTTGACGTCCACGATGCCTCTAAACTTCTGTACGGCCCACCGCGGCCTTATATATATTATATATAGTATATAGTATATATATATACTATATATATATATATATATTATATATAAGTATATATATATATATATAGTACTATATATATATATATGTAGTATGTATGTATAATAATGTAATATGGCATTGTATATATCTTTATATATATATGATTATTATATATATTAATATATATATATATTATATATACAGGTGGTATATATGATATATATATATATTTGCTATATATATATACTACAGATTCTATATATATTTGTGTGTGATTGCTGTATGTGTGTGTGTTGTGTGGTGTGTGTGTGTGTGTGTACTCACAGAGAGAGAGAGAGAGGGGAGAGAGAGCCGAGAGAGGAATGAAAGCAGACAGACACAGAGAGAGAGAGGTAGCGATTTAATATATATATATTATATATATATTATATATATATACTATATATAAATAGACGGAGAAGAAAACAAATGATGAAGTGCTGAAAAAGTAATTGTAAGATCGGCTGTTGGACCATCTCGAACAAAAGGAAACTAAAATTTATTCTAATGTGATGAGAATAAAATATTGAATAAAACTGTTGCATTGACAGGGATGGGTCGATGAAGAAACAGAGGAAGAAGGCAAAACAGAAGACAAGACTTAGCGATAACATCAAGATGTTTGCGGGCTGTCGATGGTCAAGTGGAAGAAAAGCACATGATGGTGTTATAACAGCGGTACTGACGTAATTAACTGGGACAAAAAGAAAACAATGATGAGTGCTAGAAAATAACATTGTAAAAGACCGGCTGCTTTTTGTTGGACTCTGAACAAAGGAAACTAAAGTTTATTGGTCATGTGCTGCAAGTAAAAGTATTAGGAAAACCTTGCTGACAGGGATGGTGATAGGGAAATACAGAGGAATAGGCAACCGAAGACCAAGACGGAGCGACAACATCAAAGTATATTTGCGGTGCTGACGATGGTAACAGTGGTGAAAGAAAGCCGCAGATCGTAGTTGAGAAGGCGACACGGATGTGGAGATGTCCACGGCTGCTCAAACATGAGTACTACTGTTATTGTGTACGATATATATATATATAATATATATATATTCTATATATATATATACTTATATATGTATGTATATACAAAATATGTAAGTATATATTATAGAATATGACTGCCACGGCGATGTCTAGGGTTAGAGCACTGGACTCCGTCCTTGTGGTCCCGAGTTCAATTAACCCGCCGCGGCAGTCGTAAAAATGCCATGCATTTTGACTGCTAGCGATATATCGCCTTGAGAAGTCACATACGCAGGTGTCGTAAGGGAAAGTCACCGCTGGCACAAACTATTACATTTAAATTATTGGTTGAAGGGGCATCCAATCAGGCATGGCTGCTAAGAAAAACAAAAAAAAAAAAAAAAAAAAATATATATGTACTATATATATATATATTAATATATAGCCCACTAAGTCCTTATTTAAATACGATAGTGTGTCGTCGCCTGTCGTGTATTTTCAGCTTCCATGTATGGCAGAGGCTGTGGGAGTTCACCATGATACAAAACATATATATCATTTCTAATATATATATATATTATATATATATATATATATATATATATATATCATCATCAATAACGTATGCTCATGTTTGAGCAGTCCGTGGAACCTCTCCACCATCCTTCGCCACTCAACTCGATCTTGCGCTTTTCTTTCCACTTGTAACCACTGTCAGCCCGCAAATGTCTTGTGTTGGCGCTCAGGCAGTCTTTGTCTTCGTTTGCCTCTTCCTCTGTTTCCGATCACCATCCCTGTCAGCAAGGTTTTTCTCAATAAACTTTACTTCTCATTCACATTGACCAATAAACTTTAGTTTCCTTTTGTTCAAGATGTCCAACACCCGTTTCTTTACAATTTATTTTTCTCAGCAACTTCATCATTTGTTTTCTTTTCTGTCCAGCTTTATATGTATTACTCGTCTGTAACACCATAGTTTAAAACTTATTGACCTTTTTCCTGTCTTCTTCCTTCAGCGACCTTGGCCGTCACCAGTCACCATAAGGCCAACTGGAAAGACTATAATATTGAGCTTCAATACACCTCAGCTTTGTCCGTAAAGTTGCTTCAAGCTCTTCCGATGTTGATGTGTACAGCACCGTGTGGCGGTTTTTGGCAATGTCAATAGTCTTCTTTTTTATCTTCTGGTGAATCATCATAATTTTCTTAGTTAAAACTGCTCCAAGAGTAAGTGAACTCTTTCACATTGTTGGCCACACCACTCCATTGAATTGTAATCATGTTTTCATCATCTGTTCATTGTTCGTTATCTTTCGAATCTTCATATCTTAGATTTTCTTGGCATTAAAGAAAGAAAACCCAGAGTCCCTTTTCGGCTCGCTTTCTCTTAACTTTATCAGTTAGTTGTTGTAGTTCAAATGATCTGCGGCAATTAACTATATCATGAGGTCGTCATCTTAGATTTTGACATTTTGGTGGGGGGCATCCAGACATCTATCAGTTCCTTCAAATTCTCTAGAGCAACCTCTCATAATTGCTTCCATAATATATATTAAAAAGGTGCGGGACAAAATGCAAATCTTGTCGTAATAACTTGTTGCCTTCGGACCATTCTGTTAACTCCTAATATGGTTCTCTACAGTTGCTTGGTTGTTGGTCATACATGGGCTTCTTTTTTAGTTGGAGTGATGTGTTTTGGGAAACTTCATTCGTGTTGTCATGTTATTAACCAAGACGGACATATGCGCTTGATCAACAGTATCAATATATGCCCTATAGTAATCGATGAAACATAACAGATATAGGTCTTCTCTGATGTTCTCTGTGTTTTCTCTATATGAATCAATTCTCTAGATTTATAATCTGGGTTTTGGTACCAGGTTTTCCAGGGCGAAAACCTGCTTGTTCGTGTCACTTTTGCAATTTCTTCCCTCTATAATTTAACTTCCTTCTTTCAGCAAATAATTTTCAACAACATTTTGACGCCTGCTTGTGACATTATTAATAGCAATCTGTCCTCTTATTGTTGCTGGAGTGCGTCACCTTTTTTAGTGTATAGGAGTAAAGACTGATTTTACCAAGTCTTCTGTGCCATCTTCTTTCATTTCAAACTGTTCGTCAGAGTTTTTTTTTGTGTAGCAGACAGTGTATTCTCAACGGCTTTTCGCCAGCATTCTTCATTAGTTTCTGGCTGTTATTTCATCTATTCCGGGGGCTCTTGTTATTCTTTAAATTCTATATGACTTTTATAACTCGTCTAGCAGTGGCGGTGGTTCATATCGTCTGTCATTGAGTCTAATTAATGTTGTTTGTTAGTCTTTATTCTTTTTTGTATAAGTGTGGAACAATATTGATTCCATCTAGCTCTGACTTCTTTCCATCACTAAAACCGAGTCCATCTTTCAGTTTTGATAGTGTCCATTGTAGGTTGCTATTTTCAAACGGTGTAATGTTTCCGTATCCTTGTATAGCAGTGTTTCTTTGAGTTGTCTTACATTGAGAGAACATATTTTCAATTCTCCGGCAATTTTCTGTTTAAACTATTTTTGCCTTGTCTCGTCGCAATAATCTTTGAATTTTTGTATTTTGTGTTTTTGTAAAGTACTTTCTTCAACTAGATTAGGGGCTGAGTGAGGCTCGGGGCTGGGGGTGGATTTTTAGGCAGCTTTCTTATTTCAATTTTCACTAGTGTCCTCTTCAGATATCCAGGGGAATTTGTCTTTTCTTTTTGGCGATAGTTTTTTTCCTTCTTACGCCACAACTCATTTGGTGTTTAAACATCTTCACATTGATTGGCAATTCAAATTTGTTGACCTGTATTCTGTAGTTGTTGTCCCAAGAGTTTTGTAGTCGAATCTTTAGAGGTGGTGTTGGAACGCTTCCATCTATTTTGAGTCTTATTTGATAGTCGCTAGTTAGTAATTGGTGGTCACTTTTAGCAGTCGGCACCATACATAACTCCATACTTCGTATTATACAATGCTACGAGCACAACCAAGCATTGCAGTGATGAAGAATGATTTTTGTTTATAACACTCCAAGAGACACAATCCCTAACAGGAGATGTAGAAAGTAACTTATATGGGAGACTCAAGCGCCAAGTACGGCAAAGAAATTATCTAAAAAATGACTGTCTGGTATTTTATTATACAACTTATTCCATTTCTGGCTTCAAGACAATGTAGTCAATTTGTTGCGTGTTTCTTTTGTCTGGTGAAAACCACGTGTGCAAATGTCTTGGGTGTGTTGGAACAATGTTGTTGGCTATAACTAGATTATTTGTACTAACCAAAATTCAATAAAATCTTCACCTCTTTCATTTATGCAATCTCCAAGGCCGAATTTTTCCCCATGCTCATTTATGTTTACTCATCATTTTATGCCTATCTTTGGCGTTGTAGGTCTCCCATGTCAATTACTCCATTTTCTGCATCTCTGTTAGTGGGATTGTGTTCTAAACTGTATATCTCATTGTGGTTGTGTGGTGTGGTTGAGGGGGTGAAACACAAATCTTTTCCATTTATCTTCAGTGCTACAGGTGGTCAGTGCTCGTTGTTGGGGGTGGTGTGGGGATGCGTGTGTACCATGTGTGAGGGTATAATAACTAATGTTATTAGGAGTTTTTTGCTTGTGTATTCTGACTTTTTTCAGATGCCATCTTTGTGATTGGGCTGTA